>NW_024544228.1:0-97881 GCF_018167655.1 Microtus oregoni
GAAGTGCATTGCAACAATGAATGAAAATACAAAAAAGGAAAAAGTGCCTTTCTTATGCTTTGATAAAAAGGCAAAGCATCCTCGATACCACTGCAGAATTCAGGAAACAGAGACATTTTTCATAAATTATGTATCTATAGTCAATAAGAAAGGCACTGGTCACATATGACTGGCAGGACTAAGAACCTCATCTTTCCTTTCAGTTTCAGACTCAGGGCCTTGTACGTGCTAGGCAAGTTTTCTACCTTGGAGCTAACTCTTAATTTTGTTTAATTTAGACATTTTCTAAACTATTATTAAATATTTGTTTAATTCTTAAAATTTTGTTTAATAAAAGACAAGCACCCCCTGCATCAAAATTCATTATTTTGGTGGGAGAGCAGTTCATTTTAACACATGAAAATATGACATTTATAAAACCCTGCGTTCAATTCCAAGCAGGGAATAAAAATGGGTATGATAATTCATGCTTATAATCCTACCACATTGGAAAGAGGATCAAAGCTTCAAGATAATCCTCAGCCATACTATAATTTTGAAAGCTAGTCTGGGACACATGAAATATGTCTCAAAAAAAAGGTTCACAAACTAAAGAACTAACCAGAAAGATGTGCTAAGGAAATGTCCAGGGAGTGTGTATCCTGTATATCACTATGTGATGCAGCTGCCAGAATTTTCACATTAAAAAGGGTTGTGCAGAATGAAAACCAATGACTGTTCAGAGCTGATCAACTGACATTCAATCTGAGGCTTTTTACATCCCTTTACCCCTTCTCTAGTCAGGAATTCTGTCTTCCTGGAAATGGCTAATAGTTTTGGGAATGTCTGTACAACATTCAGTGTAGACAGGTGGCCTAGAATTTAAAGGTCACTGAACCTGATTTATCAATGATTGAATGGAGAGGTTAAGCAGGAAAGTTTAAATGGTTTTCTCAACAACAGAGAGAGATGCTTGGGCCATGGACTAGAGAACACAGAGCCACGTGTAAATTGTATTTAAAATGTGTATGCGATGGTGTCTCTGGCTATCATCACATGCCAACAGTTCTCATATTGTTTCATAGTTTTCTGTCCCTCTAGAGAACTTGTCAAACTCTTATAACCCTCAGACCCTTCCCTTGGGACCATCAATATTATTTTATATTTATTTGTAGGGTCAGTTTTCACACTTGGCTTCATCTTAACACCAACTTAATCGGTTTTATAATTGTATTTGCGTATTTATTAAAGTTATGCTTCACTGAAACAAGGTCTTCCTATGCAGCTCAAGCTGCCCTCAAAGACGTGATACCCTAGCATTAGCTCCCTGAGAACTAAGATTACATTCATGAGCTACCAGGGACAGCTTTGAAAAGATTTTAGTTATATATAAGCGCCTGGGGATAGAGATCAGTTGGGTGAGTGTTGCCTGGCGTGAAGGATGCTCTGGGTTCTACAGCTGGTATTTCATAAGTTTGGTATGATGTATACCCTGTAATTACACTAGGGAAGTAGAGGGAGAAAAGTCAAGAGTTCAAGGTCATCATTATTTAAAAAAAAACAAGTTTGAGAACATGCCTAGGCTTCAAGAAATTATGTCTCAAAACAGAATATATTGTTGGCGAGATGGCTCAGCAGTTAAGTGCATGTACGGCTCTTCCAGAGGACCAAAGTGCAATTCCCAGCACATCATCAGGTGGTTCACAACTTCATGTAACTTCAGTTCCCAGTGAATCTGACAACCCTGGTTTCTGTGTATACCTGTACTCATGTGCACATATTCACAGACAGAAACATATAATTAAAATAATAAAATTCAATTTAGAAAATGTAAAAGCTATACACACATATGTATTAGTATTATTTCCATACTACAGGTTCTAGTTTAATTGGCGTGTGCTATAGTTTGGTATAAGGTATCTATTTATATGGGAATGGACAACTAAGGTTAAAAGTTGATATAGTCAGATCATGTCAGACAGTATGTATGTATTGAATGTTAGCAGACATTTTTATTTCCTTTGATAGCCTTATACCAAATAGTATTTGTGAAGTCTCATTCTTCTTGACAGTGTATTTAAAGCGATTATTTCATCGCTCAGGTCTAAGCAGGCAGCACAATCTGTATTCCTGTCCTTAATGAATATTTCATAAGCATGAACCAACAAATTCTGAAAAGCAATTTATAGTATTTACAGTAACAAGGAGTCAGTAACTCAGGGGACCAACATATGATTCATAATGATAATTCTTGGTTTTGTTTGTTTGTTTCTTATTTGTTTTTATTTTATTTATTTATTTGTTAGAGCTAAGAACCAAACCTAAAGCCGTGTTCTTGCTAGGCAAGTTATGTACTATTGAACTAAGTACCAAACCTTGCAGACAGCTTTTCTTGGGAAGGTGGAATAAAAGTTTTATATCATAAGGGAGTAGAAGTTATACGAGAATCAGCGAATGAAAGTAATTAATTCATAAGAATGATGGAGTAACACCTGAAATAATAAAAGAACTACTGGATTTTATTCTCTTCAGTGATCCAATTATGAGGGAATTATACTCAGTGATTACAGTTTCCCAGCACAGCATCACAGTCTCCTTCATTGCTTATTCAGAATGTTAGACAATTGTGTGACCTTCCTTATGTCCCCATGCAGCCTTAATAAGCGGAATTCATCTGTTTCTAGTTATTAAGATCCAGATTGCCTCATAGCTCCAAACAGTTTTTTCTTGAACATTTCCTAATTTTTCTCTTTCTTTCTTTCTTTCTTTCTTTCTTTCTTTCTTTCTCCAAAGTAAGAAGGGAATGATATGTTTTTCCTGCTATGTTTCTGACTGGGGAAGTATGCCTTCTGTGTGAAATATACATTTTGGAATGGAATTTTGATATTTCTCTTCAGTTATCTCCTCTTCTTCTCCCTCTATCTCTTCTCCCTTCTTCCCCCCATTGTTGTGTGTGTGTGTGTGTGTGTGTGAGAGAGAGAGAGAGAGAGAGAGAGAGAGAGAGAGAGAGAGATTTATGCTTCTGGGGATTAATATCAGAGCCTCATATATCCTAGGCAAGTTTTCTCTTACAGAAATACCTACCCTGCCATTTTTGCCTGTTGCTCTGAGGAATGAGTCCAGGTATTAAAACATTATTAAATTTGTTCTAGAAAATTTGAATTATAAAGCTAACTGTTTAACATAAAACATTCTTTCCTTAGCCCTTATTGTAATTAGGTTGAAAATTTAAAAGCAATTCTCCATATCCACAAGGAAAATGAGAAAGTATGCCAAAACTTACTCTGTATGTAAAAAAATAAGAGTAATAATTTTCTTATTTATAAAAGATTTACTAATTGCCCATTTTTTATTGTTCTATATAAGCCTCATATATTTAGCTTTCATTGGAAGAGATAATTTGCTTTGATCAATGAGATGTTAACCAACCAGATGGACTGGCATGTTTGGAATTATTAAGTTGTGATAAAGCTTCTTTCCTTCAGGAAATCAACAAGCATTGGATAGCCACAGCCACATCAATGTGGGCCTCTGAATATGAAGTTACCATCTGCCTGTCTAGACACCAAGGCTACTAGACCCATGACTTGATGCAGAACTTCCAAGGACAAATCATTCAGATTTATCTGATGATGAAATTCATGTTAGTTGAAATAAGTCAAGTTTAGGGAAAAATAGTATTACACAGCATTATCTTGGTAAAAGCTGACTAATACAAACACCTAGATAAGCCTGTTGATGATTATGTGCATCACCAGGTTGGTTAGTTTCACGTGTGTGTGTATGTGTGTGGAGTATGTGTGTGTACTTAATCAAGTACATAAATAATAAAAGTGTCTTACATATTTCATATTTCTATGGCAAATATCATAGACAATGTAGCTTTAAAAAGAAAATTATGTTCACAATTTTTAAGGCTGTGACACATAGATTGGGATGTCACAATGATCAGGTTTTATGGACGGCTGTCTTCCTGGCCCGCCACCTTTTCCTTTGTTCACACAAAACAAGAGAGAGTGAGAAGGATCAAGAGATGGGAGGAAAGAAAGAATGACAGATACATAGAACAACCCTCCTTACAATTCTGTAATTTCAAATGTCACATGGGCGTTTGTGAATTCAACATGAATTTTGAGTGGATATAATAACAGTACAGAGAAAATAAAAAACTACCAAATTAAATCCATCTGATAGTACTTTTTGAAAATGACTAAGCATGTGATTTAATTATGTATCACACTGGCAAAGATTAAAGACTGTAACAAATCAAATATTTTGTAGCCCTACTCAATTGATGATTTAATTTTTTCATAAATATGAAAGAACCATAATAGGTTTTTGGAGTTTGGGGCTTCAAGATCTGTAGATGAATCTGATGTGTGTCTCTGATTTATGGATAATTTTATGGTGTTCTTAAAGCTCACATATTCAGATTCTAATGAAACATAGTCATCAACATTCAAAGAAAGAAAAATCCTACTAAATACAAAGCAATAAAAGAAACTTCCCAGGCTTAAGAAGGAAAACCCAATTAAATACAACTGAAAAAGATTCCTGAGAGTGATAAAGAATATTCTGATAAATGTGAATATATTTGAATATACTTCTTTAGTACATATTGTGTGTATGCATGCATGCAAGCATGTATGTATGTATGCATGCAGTTATGTATTTGTGTATACATGTATGTGTGCACATTGTAAATAAGCAATATTGCTAGCCTTCTTTTCTTATAATGCTTATAATCAGTTAAGAGATAAAGTTGAGAGACAGAAGTCTAGTTCACTGGAAACTAGAAATGCTTTATTGCCAAGTTTTAAAAGAATGGTAATGGCTTGTAAGACTTATGAGAAAATTAAAGAGCATAGCCTATGACAGAAGCTATGATACAAAGAGTTATGTACATAGACATGCTAACACAAGAATCAGGTGTGCTTTCCCATAATGTTTTTGCAAGAAAAAGTTCAAAAATATGTGAACACCATACTTCTCACCAATACCCAGAGGAGCAGTGTGCTCTAGCTGCCCCAATTTGCATGCTAGAATCAAACACCTCTTGATTATACCTTTAGGGCATAATAGGATTCAAGTTTCCCTTTAATGTTGTTCATCATACAATAGGTAAAACTTCTCTATGGAGAAAAAAAAAAGGCATACACAGACTCACTATTGACACCAGCCACCTCTGGTAATCTCAGGGCTAGTCGGGAATGCACAGCTATTTAAATAAAAAATTATTTGATAATGAGAATCAAAAAGGAAGAGTCCACACTTCCTCAGAGCTGAACTATAAATTAGAAAAATATCAGGGTTCTAAAAGAAACCCTTTTTTGAAAAAAAAATAATGATCTAAAGATCTGTAACAGAAGACGTGGTCTCACATACACTTCAGTATCCAAGATAATTAACTTCAGTACAAGAAAAGCACAACAACGTTCTCCAAGTGACAGCTGGTTTTCATGGTATCCTAGTTAAAGTTAAATATTTGAAACAACTGAATATGTCCCATTTTTCCTAAAATGAAACGGCAGTTTGATTTGACTCTGTTCAAGAAAAGGGCCTGTACCATCTTCAGTGCATGGTCAGAGATGAATTGTACCACATGTGCAATGGAAATATTTTCAGAAACAAGAAGTCTGTTTAAACATAAATTGAGTTGTTGTTGAATAGAAAGTCAAAAAAATGAGCCATCAAGTGTTCAAGATAAAGTATTTATAATATTTTGCAGTGATTTTACATTGATAAATGTTTTGAATATATATATACTCACATGTCTATATATGTCAACATAAAAAGATATATAGACATTTGTTTTTTGAGACAAGTTTTCTCTGTATAACAGTTCTGTCTGACCTGGAACTCATTCTGTAGACGAGGCTATCCTCTACCTCACAGAGATCAGGAAGGCTGTGCCTCCCTAGTACTGAGGCACCACCACCAGGTTTGGAATATATGTTTTAATGTTGAACTGATGAGTAACAGTTGTGCATATTTGTTGAATATAATATGGTGCCTTCATTTTTGTAAGCATCACAAAACCTTATTCATACTTATTAACATACCGATCATTTGATCAAGTTATCATTTTTGTGATGAGAATATTAAAATGCATTTTAGCAAGTCTAAAATATGTAGTATTATATCTGATGTCACCATGCAATATACCAGGGTACATGGGCTTATAATAACTATCCTTCTAGACTGTGTAAGTAATACTGACATTTTTATGTTATACATCTTTAGTGGTTTGGACAGTGAACAATGAGCAATGCCCTCAAAGAACATTTAGTCTCTAGTTGGTGGCACAGTTTGGGGGAGGTAATGAAACTTTTAGGAGGTACAGTCTTGTTGCAGGAAGTCTATCACTTAAATCAGGCTTTGAGGGTTTAAAGCCCCTCCTAATCCTTGTTAATAGTTGTCTGTGAGGTCGAAGATGTGATTGTTTAATGTCGTGCTTTGGCTGCCTGCTCATGCTTCCTCCACCATTATAGATGCCCCTTCTGGAATTATAAAACAAAATAAACTCTTTATTTACAGCATTTTATCACATAGATAAAAAGCAACTAATACAACATTGAAGTGAGTTCATTTATTATTTGTTTGTCTTTGCCTGTTTTATTAATAGAAAGGAACAATATTTTAAATGTTTAGGATATACTCTTACTCCCACATTTTGCAGCATTATTTCCAATAATTAAGACAGCTAAGGTCAATATCTATCAGTTAAAATGTTGTAAAATTTTAAAAAAATGAGAGAATTTTTTCTTCCTTCCTTCTTTCTGTTATACTTGAGATCATAATTGAGGGCCTTACCACACTGAACCACAAGCAGATTTTATAAAAAGTAAATGACATAGTTGGTTTGAGAGTTGCAATCTATGAACTATATTACCATTGGAACCCATCTATTCTCTGTTCCATCTAACTAACCAGCTTTTATCTAATACTGTGCAGTCCTTGTGTTCTTTAACAACATTGAATCTTTGTAATCTAGTATTACAACTCAAGTTGTAGAACTTGATACAGCCAAAGGGTTTTTTTTTTTGGGGGGGGGGTCTTATAAAAATTTTCCATTTTAAATTTCAAAACAAGTGATTTCCATTTCTTTACTCTCTGCAATCAGTAAAAATGTGTTAATAAATATTAAGAGAGCAACAGCTTGGTTTAGTATGCTTAGTGCAATGGCTTAGTAGCAACCAGATTTCTAATTAGTCTGAACCTTCCTGTACTTTTAGCAGTAAATGATAATGTAAAGAGATTCTCACTATATTCTTCTGCCAGTATAAAAAGGCTGTCAAGGAAATGAAGCATATTCATGTTAAATATCATCACATAGTCCACTGGAGAATTATGCTAAGGATTTCTGTTCATAATTCAAGAGTGAAATTTCTTTGAATCACCATTCTTACAGTCATGTTTTTACTCTATTTCAGCCTACATTTAGACCTTAGTAAAAATAATTTATATGAAGGAACATGCTTTGAGCAAATGTTTACTTTTTTAAAGATATATCCATTCTTCATGCATTTCGGCTTAGAAAAATAGAGATGCAAAGAAGGCACTATAGATTGAAACATAAAATTAGGATCCTGGCTTATTTGAGATTATTGGGCCCTGAGCATCTAGTCAAACAGGTTAAACTAGCTTTCTGCTTCTCTAATAGATAAAACAAAATATTTGCTCTGGAAGCCACTGAACTTATTCAAACTCAAAATATATCTTTGTCACATTTGTACATAGTTCTGAACTGGAACACAACCCCCTTTATAAATTAGTTGCCAAATACACATTGATCACTATATATATATATATATATATATATATATATATATATGTCACTATTCTCAGAGGTTGAGTTTAATCAATAGATGAAATGCTTTAAAATATCCAAATGATGAGGTACTTAAATAGTGGAATTACAGGGCATTTCAAAAACTCTAGATTTTTAGAGCAACATGAAAAGTATACTATCTGATAAAAATGAAAAAAAAAATCTGAATTCTTCTAATATGTATTGAGAGCAATTTCTTCATTTTAATATTTGTCCAATCATCATTGGCTTTCTAGTTTGAACTTATTGGTTGCACTATTAACCGTATTTTTTATTCTAGGGTCCTATCTTTATGCAGTGTTGCATCAAAGAAACTGTTTAAGAATAATGCTAAAGCCGAATTTTCTCAATTAGCATACTGAGTCTAACATAATTAAGTCAAGTAAATTTGAAGAGGCCCCTTCAATTCTATGTTGCCCAATTACATCATAAAAAGCGAAAGGGTTGAGGTGTATCAGTGGACCTGAAACTGGACTAAAATCCTTGTTTTAATCTAGAGGTTCTAATTTTAGTTTACTTTTTATGGCAGAGTCTTCCTTGTATTAAACTTTGTTGGAAAGACTTTCATTGCTAAAGAATAAAAAAAAAAAAACGGAATCTCTGGGCACTGTGATCATCATGATACCATATAATCTTTACTTTAATTCAGAGATGCTCAGTGTTCTTACATGTATGCGTGTGTGTGTGTGTGTGTGTGTGTGCATGTGTATGTGTACATGCGTGGTTGTGCCTTAAGTTGAAATATGTCTTACATGGTATTTTTTCTCAAGGTTCATTTTATAATCTAAAAGTGTTTACTGCAAATATGCAGATGCAGCAAAAATATACAGATACAAACAGTAATCATAAACATAATAATGAAAATTGGGAGGTTGGAATGGTTGTGGATTTGCAAACAGCGCATGCAATGCAGGCATGCTGACATGGACATGCAGTCCCAGGACTGAGCATCTAAAGAGGAGGTTTCAAGTTAGAATATAGCCTGGCCTGTGCAGTAAATCCTGTCTCAAGGTGGAAGAGAGGATGAGGAAGAGGAGAAGAAGTTGCAAGTAGAGAAAGGAAACTTCCAGTCCACAGTCTCTGTGATCCTATATTCCTTTTTAAAATTATTCATAAGGAATACTTCAATATCATATTTCTTATCTAAATAAATCCAATCTTATATATAAAAAATGAAACAAAGGAAGTTTCCACATAAATTTTCTTTGAGTGCTTGGCCAAAGTATCACATAAGGAAGAAAAAGCAAAGAAATGGAAAATAAGGTTTTTTATTAAAACTATCAAGAATTAAACATTTTATTCAATAATCTTCAGTTATACCCAAAAGATGAAATTATTTGCTGTAAGTATGTCTGAAGTGTATGGGAGTTAGTATACCCTTCCTATTTCAAAGAAAACATGTTTGTTACAAAAATTAACATATTCAAATTATATTTTTGGGAAAACAATTAAATAGTAATAACTGTGTTCTTACACATTTGTGTGTGTTTGTGTGCGTGCACGCCTGTGTGTGTGATACATACACATGAGGACATAGGTGTTTTCACCCATACGTGTGTATGTGAAGGCCAGAGAAGTATAACTTTCACGATTTCCTCTCTCACATTTATCCTTACTCCCTGAGGCTAGGTGTCTCAGTAAGCAGAAGCTTTAATAGTTCTGCTAAGTTGGTAGACCAGCAAGCTCCTTGGATCCTTCTCTCTCTGACCCTTAATGCTGGGGTTATAGATAAGTGCAGTTACCAACTGATTTTATATCAGTGCTTGGTATTTCAACCCAGATCCTCATGCTTGCACAGCAACTCTTCTTACTTGCTACATCCCTTACTGAGCTACATCCCTAGGCTCCTAATCAAAGCTCTGATTCAACTCTGAATGGATTATTCTATATCATTGTATAATTATGTCATAACTAATGTTAACATTTAAACTTTAAAATCAGAAAAATGCATATTACAAAAAGTGATATAAATTTATACTCCTAAATATTTGTATCCACTGTAGAAGATGACCTTTTTTCTTAACACAGTTCTGTTTAAGGTCAAAGACTATAGAAGATAAATGAACTAGTGTACATTTTAACGATAATTTCCTTTCTTAAAAAGTTTGACACTTTGAAAGTACTTGTTTTAAATTGTAAAAAAAAAAACTTTCAAAATTGTAACTTGTTAAACTACAGGGTCTGAAAGGCAATTTAGAATTTATAACGCTCAACATACATAATTAAATACAATTTCTAACTGTGGCCACAATTTAGAAATAAAAATTTTAAGTGCTTTTGAAATTGCCTAATGAGAAATAATACTCTGAAATAATATCCATCATAAAACAGAATTCCATATAATAATGTGCAAAATATTAACATAAGGAACAACTATTTCGATAGAATTCCATAGATCTTTTCTATCTGTCCATAGATCCTCGGAAGGTATTACAGGAAAATGCTCTAATAATGCTCAGATACATATGCATAGTGCAGAAAAAATGTGTACAGTAAATTGGACTGGTGTGAAAGATAATTATTTAGGATTTGTCACATCAGTTTATTTGTTTTCTACATTATATCTTCCCAAGAAAGTGTAAGTGGTTAAGTTTCAGATTTATAAAAATTCATAAAATAGGCCTTACATAGTTATATGACAATGTAGAGTTATATTGATATTTTGTATTTTTTAATATGTAATTTTGTATTTTGACCAATCTTTGTATTAATTTTTGCAGTAAACTCATCATAAATCTTTGTAAGATAATACTATAATTTACATATTTCCAGATTATCAAAACTACTAATTTCCTTTACATACAGACATAGATACACATATTATGAACATAATTTTAAACCAACAGCTACAGTTCCACTATCTAGAAATAATTGAAAAGATTAGGCTAGACCAATGTAACAGAAAGCAGATAAACCTGTTAGATAAATAACATCACTAGCCTTGCTTCAAACAAATCAGAATTTTTGTGCTAGAGTCTCATGAAAGGGATTCAACACCATGGAATTAGATGATAGGTATTCCTGGATTCAGAGGAAATTGTTGCTGTGAGACTCTACACATTACACAGAGAACTTAATACACAACTACTAAAATAAAATTTCTACCATAATGAGCTTGGCAGAAGTGAAGATACACTAAAGAGACACTTGTATCTCACAATCTGACTATTGACATGATGGACTCTTAAAAACTGGTAATTTCACCCGAAATCTTATGCTAAGAGAAAGAAAAGGTGCCAGCCAAAAGGAGGACCTAAGACTGAAGCCAGATAGTAAAGGGGCAGTGGTGGCGAGGACCACATCTTGACCAGGATTCTCCAATGGGACCTGCCTAGGTCCCTACGCCCAGGAGTAGATAGCCAAAAAAGAAAATGAATTCAATGGTATTTTTAGAGGTTCTGTGTCTCACAATACTTTGCCTGGGCATTATTTTTTTACTTCATGAATACTTGACTTATTATATATTGTCATTTTCAATATTGTTTTAGGGCTTTCTGCATGGGGGAATGTGTGTCTCAGCATTTGTGAATGTGGTGTTCTTTTTCTTTGGTTCCTTTTTTCTATTTGATATGTCATATCCTGGTTTATTTTTATTTTATCTTATTTTCATTATTATTATCATTTCTTAGATGTTTGTTGTATTCTAAGGAAAGAGAGAAAGAAAGGGTACGGATTTGTGTGTGGAAGTGAGAGGGTCTGGAAGAGTTAGGTGAGGGAAAACCTTAATCAGAATATACTACCTGAAAAAAAAAACTATTTTCAATTCAAAACATAAGTATGTTGAAGAATGTTTTTAAATGAGAAAGAATTTTTAAAATATGACTCAACTGCCTGCCTTAAATATCATCTAAATTATTTATCATATAAATTATGTCTGATAGTTACATACTTATGAATAAGGTAAAAATGAAAGATCTTTTTTCATCTTGGGGCACATACAATCCAATGAGAAATAAGTCGGCAAAATACTAATATCTCTGAAGTTAGATAGACCATAAATTGGGGTTTCATCTATTTTCTTTTCTCTCTGTTATTTCTGCACTTAATATCACTCATTTGGTTCTGCTCTCTCCACCTCTAACTAGCTCTGTCATGTCCTTTATTATGTATTAGAGCTGAATGCTCAATGTAGATTTTAAAAATGTATTCCTTCCCTCCTAGATTTACCTTTTAAAATATCTTTCTTATTTTATCAAAACATTGATTGCAACCACAACATGGGACTCAGCACTATAATATTATTGCTTGTCTATTTATTATATTTCTTCATATGCTTTTGTCATCCAAAACCATATTAAATCATGTATTTGTTTTCAAATTGGGTACACTCAGTATTCAAATTGAATAAAGTCTGCTCTTATCACTTAGCTTTGCAGTTAGTTCCTTAAAAACTCCAATAATTTTTTTTTGGGGGGGGGAATCCCACTTATATGTACCATTCCAATAATGAATGGCAATATTAAATTTCTCTCCTTAATATGGACCCTTCTAGAGGCTGCTCCATTTACTTTATACTTGATATGTTCTTTGAAAATTAAGGACATTATAGATACAGATTTCAGTATGTATATTTTAAGACTTAAAGTGCATTGCATATCACATTAAATTCTAAAATGATTGTTTTTAAATTGCCTAAAATGCTTAGAGTTTAAAATGGCAATTTCTGCAATGACACTATATACAAAAGAGACATGTGAATAACCCTAAGGTTACTCAAACAAATAAAAGGGAATAATGCCTTTGAGAGCTATGTGACTCATTCTATCATTTATATTCTAAGTACATAAGGACCTTTTCCACTTCTATACTGAAGTTATTACTAAGATTTATATATTCTTTGTACTGTAATATTATATACACTAAAATATGTTTGTAAAAACAAATAGGGAATGAATTAAATCTTATGTGCTATAGTGTATTTAGATAAATTACAGTGTTCTTATATTATAGCTTAATACTGACATTCAACAAAATAATAATGTTCTGTATGTTGACATTAGAAATTACAAACTACATTTTAAGTTGGAAAACCACAGAGGCGATTACTGAGTATGACATAATGGTATGTGTGAAAGATATATATGTATAACATACACCTTGAGTTATACATTATTATTTCTCGAAACTGAACTAGAAATGGAATCTAACATGTAAACATTTAGACTTCAGGAATTTTTCCCAAGCCTGATCACATAGTACAGTCTCTAAAGCGACACTTATAAAATGCGCAGTCTTAGGTCTCTACCTGCAAGGATCCTGCTTTAATTGATTTGAGTGGTGCCTGGGGATTTTCCTATGTAACCAAGATCACTAATTACCATCTTAGCAGAATTTAACTCAAGAACAGTATCACATTTACAGTACACAACAGTGACTATCCCTGGCATTGTTTAGGCTGACTTGACTGTAGACTAAAGGTCACAGATTTCCTTGTGTATTTTCACTGTCATATTGAAAAGATAAAAAGTTCTAAACTGAAGCCAATGTTAGAGCAAAAATTACCTCTGGTCAAGAAAATGAAATCTCAGGCTTAGGAAGAGACCTAATATTCTAGTAGGGTGGTGGGTTCAATCATCTGGCCCAGAGACCACCCCAGGAAAGGTGGCCACAGCTTAAGCCGTGCTACAAAGATACACAGAATAACCACTTCTTTAATGAGACACCACACATTTCCTTGCCAGAATTGCAACACTTGGTTGACTAGCTTACTGTGCCAAAGGATTGCTACTGCACCAAAATCTTGTAGCTTGTAAATTGGCCTGCTTTGAAAACAGTATAATCTTTTTTATCGTTTTATCTCTTTTCAAACTATGCTTTCCTTATACACTTTGGGCTTCCTTATGCTTTTTCTAAAGCCTCCTTTCCCACCACGTGACTGCCTTTCCACTGTGTCTGACCTCTGTGACACCTTAAATTGCATGCCTTTTCTTCTCCCTTCCATTCTCTTCCTCTGGGTAGCTGCTGAAAATTTCAGTTTTTCTGCCCTAGGGTTTTTTTTTTCCTTTTTTAAACACTAATAAAGTAGTTTCTGGGCTTGTGTTTGAGTCCATTTATAAAAGCTTTTACTAAAGAGACGAAGAACCCCAATAGGGGACCTTGATTTCCCCTGCATCATTTGCAGACCACAAAGGGCCCCACAATTCTAGTAACACCAAGGATGGAGGAATGTATTCCCAGGGATTTTAGACATGGAACATGTAAGAAACATTAAATATTAGTCTTTTTGATAAGTCCATAAAACTTTCTTTTATGACAATGAATTCAAATCTTTTTCTCTCTCCCCACTTTATGAAACTTCTGTGCAAATATTTTTATCTCTTTCACATTGTAAAATCTTTATTAAAATGTTTTAAACTGTCCCTAACCTGGTAAGTATTGTATTCATACAAAGGTTCTGCTCGAGTCTTAGAACTTAAATGACTTAAGTGACCAACAATTTCTTGGTTTCCTTCATTTCTTTTGTTCAGATTTTTTGTTTGCTTTGTTGGTTTTCATTTTGTTTTTTCCCCAATATAATATTTCTTTTTGATTATATGGAAATTTGACATAATGCATCCTTATCATACTCATTTCCCAAACCTGGTCCACACCTGTCCTGGTGACCTCTCCCACAACAATAAAAAGAGGAAGAAAAGAAATATATACCAAGTCCATTTTGTGTTGCCCGTATACTCACTGGAGTATGGTCAAACACACAGTGGCTAAGCCCTTAAAGAAAACCAAGTCTTTCCTTACTCTCTGCCCCACCAGAAGCCATAAACTGTGAAGAATTAGACTTGAGCATCTCATAACAATCTTTAAGAGTTTTCATCTACTGCTTTCTGTCTAAACCTTTCCTTTTGTGGGGGGTGACTAACAAATCTTGAAAGACACAGTTACTACCTGCACTGGAATAAAAACCAAGTGTATTTCCTGCCATGGTGTGTTTCTTCTAATTTTGTGACTAGTATGCCCTCTCAATCAAAAACTTTGCCTTGTTGGGACACTATAATTGGAGTGGTGATCTTTTCCTTTGCTGTCCAAATTATTTCTAAGAGAACATATGAATGGCATGCTACCCTGAGCATTGCAAGTTTTGGCTGCAATTCAAATTCTACCTTCTACCTATATGGCCATAGACAAGTTATATTGCCTTGGTTTTAACTTCTTCATATGTAAAATTGAAGATAAAATACTTACATCATAGAAATAGTGAGTGTTAAAGCAAGGTAAGAAAGTAACTAACTGGTCACAATACCTAAGATCCATCAAGCACTCAGCAACTGGAAGATAGTATGGAATTCTAGCCATATCTTTAAAGGTGCTAGATGAATAAGAGACAAAGATAAGACTTGCCTTTCAGAATTTCTATGTGATATATTTATAAAAATATGAGACATCTAGAGAAAATTGGTTAAGTTCTGAGTGTGCAGCTCAACAGGAGTAACAAATGTTATCAACCTCATAAATAACATCATATGAGGCAATGAGTTATTATTGTAACTTTATCTTCAAGTTATACCTCTTAGGTGTTTTCCTTGAACCACTGTATGTTTAGAAATACTTTTTATCCAGAGAAAGATTATTAGAAGTCTTATGATGGAGATGGTTATAAATTATTATTGTTTGAATAGGACCAGGAATCTTTGGGATAGTCAAATGGAATCTGCAGCGTGTTTTAAACAGAATAAAGCAGAAGGACATATTTTCTCTCAGTTAAAAGTCATTGACTTCTGAATAAACGAATGAAAAACCACTTGAATGATGTAGTGAGTAAGTAACAAATATCTAACTGTTCATAAAATGGAGGCAGAAGCAAAAGAAAGTAAGATAAGAGGCAGACAGAGCCTTAAATAAATAGGCAGTTTGGTTGACAGCTTAGATTATATACAAGGCTAAGACAGAGATAGCTTGTCTGAAACTAAATCAAAATAGAGTTGAAATTAGAAAGAAAGGCATGTTCCATATATATATATATATATATATATATATATATATATATATATGGAAAATATATATATTTTATGTCAGATCTTGATTAATATTTTTAATCAATATATATATATATCAAGATAAAAGGATCAGAATTGACTCTTAGTAGAATCAGAATAGTTTTAATGAAGAGGTGAGATGATTTAATTGACCTTTCTGAAAGGTTGTTTCAAATGCTGTTAATAGAGCAGATAGAAGAGGACAAGAACATAAGAGGGAGATCAGCTAGGATGCTATTTCAGGACACTTTGAAGGAAAGAGTAGTGGCATATAGAATTGCAAAGGTTGAATGGGAACACATTAATTTGTAGGTTAAGCCAAATCAATCATACAAGCAAAATGGAGTCTACATAAATATTACAATCATGAATAATTTATTAGAATGCTAATAAATATAGGACAGAGGTATGGTTTTATTGTATACATTTAAATAGAACTAAGGCCCAAGTTTTCTAGAAAAATGTAAAAATGTCTTGCTCCGTTCATTTTTTGAAAATGATTATGTCCTTTGACCTTCAGAATAGCAAAATTCTAATGCAGCAAATTCATGAGCAAACGTCCTGTTCAATATTAGTTGACCTTTTGACGAAATTTGACCTAGCTTTACCATAAGGAGATTAATTACTATGATATCCATTTCATTGTTGTGAAACATCTTAAGCCAATGCTTATTTGCGAAGCCACTTGACAATATTTTGAGTCTTTAACTTCAAAAACATGTTGGTATTCACATGACTGATTTGTCAGTGCAAGGCTGCATATGAAATTTGTTGTTTGATTATATGAATTATTTTCAGCTTACCTTTTTATGTCAGATCTTGATTAATATTTTTTTTTTAGTTTTTTGTTTCTCAAACTGGGCTTCTCCATATAAAGCTCCTAGTTGTCCTGGAACTCGCTCTCTAGACCAGGCTGACTTAGAAATGCAGTTTCCTCACCAGTGCTGGGATTAATGGCATGCACCAATGCCACATTGATAATAAGCCTTTCTTTTCTTTTTTTCTTTCCTTTTTAACTTTTATTCTTCTCTCATTCATTACCTGCTGACCGCACTTTCCTCTCCCTCCAGTTATCTGAGTGCCTTCCCCATTTCCCCTTCTCTCCCAGATCACCTCCTTCTACGTCTTTCTTTAAAGAAAAAAAAAAACCAGCATCTCAGGGATTTTCACTGAATATGCCCTAACAAGATATAATAAGAGTGGGCACAAACATACATCTTAAGGTTAGACATGCCATCCCAGTAGGAGGAGGAAAAGTGTCCCAAGTGGCAAGCAAAAGAGTCAGAAAATACCCCGCCCCTTCTCTCACACACACACACCCACACACCCCCACACACACACCCACACACACACACACACACACACACTCGCATTGTTGGGAGTTCACAAGAATAGCAAGCTATACAACCATAAGTTATATGCAGAGGACTTGAAGTGGAGAAGGGATTGTAGGAGTCAAAGGCTGGAGGATACTACCAGGAGAACACAGGACACAGAATCAACTAAGCAGGGCTCATAGGGGCTCACAGAGACTGAAGAGACAGACTCAAACCCTGTATGGGCTAATAAGCCTTTCAATATCAAGTTTTCTCAATCAGTCTCATCCCCTTCAATTCTCATTTTAAGTTGTGCCAATTTGTCATGTACGTTCAGTTCTAGGAGAAAAATAAAGGTATTTATCTGTATGAATTTCTAGTGGGGGAGAAAGAGTGTTTTAAGTTCCTTCTTCCTTCAAAACCATTTTTCTGACAGAAGGCTTTTAATTTTAACTACGCTCAGTGTTGACAATTCAAACACTAATACCTGAGCACAAAGGAATTTTAGAATGTGTAACAATACCTCTAAGGAAATGTTTAGTATAGTTAAGAAAGTTTTCCAACATTGAAGAAGAATCCAATTACAAAAAATTAACATAATATTTAAATGACAAAACACTTGTGAATGAATGCTTATTAATGTGGAACCTTCAGAGATGTGAAATTTTCAATTGCATGCACATTCATTTGAATGTGCTTATTGAATTTAGCTAAATAAGCCTATTTCATAAAACAGCCAAACAAAAGAAATAACCAACTCTTTATTTTTTCCTTTCGATTGTAAATACCATTAGTCATGAACTCAGAGACACATTCTCTGAGAAATTTATAGCTCATCTATTAGTAATGTTATATAATAGTCTACTCCGAAACCTTCATGGCTTGCCTTACTCCACAGTACCCTATTTAATAGAGTGTTTTTTTTTCTTTTGCTGTCTTTATTTTGAGAAAGGGTAATGCTACATAACCCAGGCTTTCTTTGAATTTTTGATCCCCCTGCATCAGTTTCCCAAATGCTCTAATTACAGGCATGTCACCACAATGCTTGACTCTTCTATAGAATTTCACTTCTACCTGCTATTAGCTATCAGAATGGAAGAAAATAGTCCTATAGGTACAAACTATCCATGACCTTTCAAAAGCCCAACCATGCCAATGATTTTAAAAGTATATTTGAAACAATAATAAAGCTTTATGTGAAGTTATAATATTTAAACACTTGGTTCTACTAAGTGGCATTAATTTTATCATCAAGCACTAAGAGCTGTACATTTTCATTCCCATGAGAAATATGAATCATCATAGAGCTTATGAAGACTCTTTAATTCACTCCTTCTTTAAAAAATAAAATATTTGTAATTTTAATAAATAACTGAAACAAACCTTTTAAACTAATTTTTTGTACAAAATACTTTAGCTTGACGGTAATAAAATTTCACACTGGAAACATGAATATATAGATAGAAATATTAAACATCTTAGGCAAAAATAACTATCTGAGCAAAAACCATCTTCTAGCCTTTAATATAAGATCCTCTATCTTTATGTTGTTAGATTTAAAACTACCTAAAGTTATTCTCTCTACTACGTGAGTTGCTAGATCTAAGCAGTCAGTCTCCAGCTATAACCAACATCACATCAATGGAGCAACAGTTCCAATGAGACCAACGTTTGTTGTCAATCAGCAAGATTATACTTATCAATTAATGATGCCCCAGGAATCCATTCTAAATTTACTTGGACATCTGACTGTCTGAAAGAGCAAGGATTGGTATTCAGGCATCTGGACTAGACTGCCCTTGGGGGCCTGACAGGCTATGCATGTCCTCAGCTGCAGCTACAAGAGCACTTCTTGTGCACTTTTGCTATGTTCTCTTTTAAAAGGTGCGCCTTGCCTACCCCCCCTTTCTCTTCTGTCACTCTTGTGCCCAGGGATCCGTCTCTGTGCCCCTCTCTGCACTCTCTCTGTCACCTTTTCTGCCTTTTTTCTCTTTTCCAATAAACCTTCCATGTGAGCTCTATTATATGGTGTGAGTTCTTCCAGTCATTTTTATATACACACCATTGGTGCTTTGGGACTGGGTAGGCTCTCCTGGAGTCCTGAGGTACACCGGGACCCTAGAACCTGGTCCACATACGACAGCCTCACTGCTCCAATTAACAGAGCACTGGGACCCTCCATCCAACATCAACATGATTGGTGAGCCCCCTTCTTCTTCACCTCTGACTATTTCCCATGAGTGATCCATTTCTCTTCTCTCAGGCATGGTTTCCTACCTTTTGGCCTTGTCATTTCCTGGTACCAGGCAAACATGGCTCTCTCAGGCTCAGAGCTCTCTTTGCGTGATGATGCATGGGACAACCTGTGACTACTTATTCTGATACTCTGAATTCTTGGGATGCTAAGAATTGCAGACGTTTGGATCTTATTTCTCTACCTCACTCATGGGAAGTGCATCTACTTTTTCAGTCAGACCAATCCAAATGGCTGCTTTCCTGCACTCTATAACCCAATATTTTATGGAATCTTTGCAACATTCTGCCAGAGATCTGATAAATGGAAAGAGGTATCACCCTTTCATTCTTCTGCATTCCCTCTCCCTCAGTAGACCTGATGCATGCAGCATGTTTGCTCAGTGGCAGGGTCCACCAAACATTTTATGCTGGGACCCTAATCACCTGCTCTACCCAACAGAACTGCTCTCTTCCACCTGCAACAATTCTGCTTTCTCATTTACTGCCAGCTTTGTCTTCCATTCAATACTGGCAATTGGGTCTCTGGTAGGGTTACATGCATCTGACCATTCCCCTGGATGTGAGGTTTCATTTCTTGAAGACAGTCTTCTCTTTGCCTTCTGGCTTTTCTCAAAGTCCCGGCTCCAGGCAACTATGTCTCTGTCTGACTCAGAGCCATTGGCCCCTATTCCTGTGTGATAATGCATGGGACAGACTGTGCCTACTTAGTGTGATCCTCTCTGAATTCCGGGGACCCGATGAATTACAGCCCCTGGGTCTTCTCTATGACACTCATGGGAACTTTGTTAGTGTCTGTAGCACTTTACTCCCTTTTGGAATGCCTTTTAGAGACCAACTGACCACTCCTTTCAAATCAAATTTGGCTTCAGTATTCCCTGGATCAGGCAATCGGGAAACTGAGAAAGAGTTCTCCACTTTCTTTTTTCTTCTATCTGTTCTCCCTTTATAATTGTCCTGTTTGTTTGCTGCAATATGCGAGACTGAGGAAGTCAACTTCCTCTTGCTCGGCACACACTGGTTCTCACTTTCTTTTACTCAATTTCTGTTTCCATTTCGACCTGGTGATCTTTCCCATCACATTTCCTTGCCTTCCTCAGGAGACAGTCATACTAGTTTAGTGCATTTTTTTTTCTGTTTCACTTTTTACTATTGACTGCCATCAGAAATTAACCACCTGTGTCTCCTGGTATGTCGACTAGAAAGAGGGCGTTAACGTGATGCAATGGGGATGAAAAAGGAACAGGTACTGTCAGTTCTAGTGTGTTCCAGGTAATTGATTTGAGTTCACCTCCAATAGCATCCTTCCAGTTCCAAGAGGCACCGAACGGTCCCTTAAAGCATGGACAGTGAAGTGCAGCAGCCAGCTACCCAAGGATGTGGACAGTACCCCAGCTTTCTCAGGTTCCCAAAAGATGATAGACATTTCCCAAGTCAGCCAGAAACAGTCTTGAGATCACGGCTTCCTCATCCTTGCCTCATGTGCTACTCCTTTCTAATTCCTTGTCTTTTATGATAAACAAAAGGGAGGAATGTTAGAATTCAGGCATCTGTGCTGGCCTGCCCTTGGGGTCCTGACAGAATATGTCCCAGCTGCAGCCACTAAGAGTACCTATTTTACACATACACTACGTTCCCTTTTAAAAGGTGGGCCTTGCCCACCTCCCATCGAATTTTTTCTTTCTCCCCCCTCTTTCTCTCTTTCTTTTTCTCCTCTGCTGTTCTTATCTCCGGAGATTGGTTTCTGAACCCCCTCTCTGCCCTCTTCTCTCTCTTTTTCATATAAAATTCTCATGAGTACCTTGTTGTATGGTGTGACTCCTTCCTGCCGTTTTTAAATAAATGATAACAATAAGATCTTAAATACCACAAGAGTTCCAATGATAGTTGATATTTGAAAAATTACAAGTCATATCAATTCTGTGTATCTATGGTAGCTCGTTAGATTCAGTCTGAATATGTAACATGTATTGTCATCGTCTGTGAATTGCTTTCAAATTGTTGCTATTTGTTACATAAGCAGTTGAAACATTTTTGGGCTATAGACATAACAACTCATTGGCTTAAAGGATTAATTGCAACTGACATTCTAATTTATTTATTTATTCTTGAAACAGCATTTCTCTGTGTAGATCTTGCTGTCCTGGAACTCATATAAAGACCAGACTGACCTCTCAAGGTCCCAGAGATCTGCCTTCCTCTGTCTCCCTAGTGCTGAGAATAAATACGGGTACCACCACAGCCCACTCACAGCTAACATTCCTATTTCCGGAATCTATTAGTTAATTTAGGGGAGCTATGGTCCCCTAAACTTTAAAAGGCTTATAGACTCACTGAACTACTTGTTCTTTTCTAAACAGTATCGTGACCTTTTCAAGCAGAACCGTGTAATATTGCTTAAGGAGTAGCCTGAATATAACTCTGATGCTAAAATTTACTTCAATGTATCTACATATAATTTATCTGCCACAAAGACTAGCTTGGTACCATAAGAATTTCTAGCAAGAAAAGCTACACCATATTCAACGAATACAAGTAACTCAATGTACTTTGAATGAAATATATATTAGGCAAGTTACAATGTCATAGTCATTCCATGAGGGAATTTATAATCTAGTTATTATTTCGGTGGGAATAATGCAAAGATCTCACTAGATAAATACTGGATCTGCCTAGTTTCTTAAGGAAAACACAGTTACATTCTTCCTGTGTCTTTCATACCATTTATCTCTTTGCTTATTTATTTATGAGACATGGCCTCATGTTGTCAAGGCTGATCTTCAACAACTAATTTTGCTGATTCCGTATTGCAAATTTGTTCCACCATACCTGGCAGCACATTACTTTCTTGATGTAGTAATAGAAAGTCAGACTTTTGTAGGACAAAAGATAGTTTGTCCAAAGTGTAAACATGGATTTATTATCTTACTCATTTGCTACACGGTCACTGTGAAACATATCTAACTGACAAAAGTTCTGTAGAAATACGACAACAAAATATATTCTAAGTATGTAATGCAAAGGCAATAAACACCTCTAAGCAATTAAATTTATTCTTTCTTTCTTTATTTTTTGTTGAAAAAATTTCTGCCTCCTCCCCACCTCCCATTTCCCTCCCCCTCCTCCCACTCTTCTCCCCTTCCCCTCAGTCCTCTCCCCCTCCCCCCACTCCATTACCCCTCCCTCTTGAATCTGAAGGGCAGTCCGGATTCCCTGCCCTGTGGGAAGTCCAACGTCCTCCCCCCTCAATCCAGGTCCAGAAAGATGAGCATCCAAACAGGTTAGGCTCCCACAAAGCCAGTTCATGCAGCAGGATCGAAACCCAGTGCCATTGTCCTTGGCTTCTCATTAGCCCTAATTGTCCACCATGTTCAGAGAGTCCGGTTTTATCCCATGCTTATTCAGTCCTCTATAGAGAATCTTGGTTAAATATATAAATTTCAAATAAAAAATTGAAAATAGACAATTTCTTAGTCAGTGTTCTGTTGTTACAAAGAGAAGACACCATGACCATGGCAACACTTTAAAAGGCTTATAGACTCAGTGAATTATTCCATTATCATCATTATGGGAAGCATGGTATCACTCACTCAAGCATGGTGCTGGAGAATAGCTAAGTTTTACATCTCTATCAGCAGGGATCAGGAAAAGAGAGACATTGGGCTTAACTTGAGCATTTGAAACGTTAATGCCCACTCCCAGTTACATACTTCCTCCAACAGGCCACACCTTTTTGAACACGGCCACACCTCCTAATAGTAGCAGAGGGTTGAAGGGGAGGGGAGATGAAGGGAAGGGAACAGAGAGAAAAATGGATAGCTCAATAAAATCAATTAAAAATAGCCGAATTCCCTGGTGAAAAAGCTTTCAAACAAATGAGACTTTGTGGGCCATACATAATAAAAACCACCACAAAAAGTAAAGAAAAATGTTGAATTGGAAATTTATGCAAAATTTTCTCTGCCTTTTGTGTTGTTTACCAAGCAGTGCATAACATTTTGTTGGCCTTCTGCAATTCTTTTGCAAACCTTTCTTCTTCACTACTGTAAGCCCTACCACCACCTCATTTCTTCCTCTTTGAATTTTGTGTAACCTGTATTTTGGGACTGTTAATTTTACAGACACAAAAATACATAGATATAAGTGCTCAAATTATACACTCATTTAGCCAAGATAAAACCAAAGTTAAACAATATCAAGGCAAGTGTCATTCTGTTTAAGGGAGCTTTATCAGACAGCTGTGAGTTAGTCTCTAGACTAACTCAAAAATATACTTCACCTCCTCAATGGTTGCTTAAATGAAAATGTTCATGTAGGACTAGAACAACATATTTAGCATATCTTAATCTTGATGATTTACTATTATGATTATAACATGAAAATCAGTCTATAGATATACTAGTTTGGGATACAGATAAAACTACCTTTGGTAGAGTTTGTTTCTTTGTCTGATAGTGTCTCTTACAAAACTCAGGCAGGCCTTGAGCTCACCATGTAATCTAGATGGCTATCAAATTTTGGCTTCACCAGTTTCAGTCCTGTGATTGCTGAGATTACAGGTGTCAACTACCATACCTTGTTCATGTTATAAAAACCCTGAATAATGATTCGTAGAATTAAATATTGAGGTCATTTGATGCTTGATTCCCCTCTGTATGCTAAGAATATGTTTGATTACCATTGGTTATTAAAGACGTTGTTTCAGTTTATAGTAAGGCAGCATATAGCCAGGCATAAGAGATGGCTTAGCAGAGTAAAACCAGGCAGAAAATCCAGACAAAGATATAGAAAGAGAGGAGGCAGAGTCAAACAAATGCCCAATCTTTACCAGTAAGTCACAGCCTGGTGGTGATACACAGAATAATAGAAATGGTTTATTTAAAGATATAAGAGTTAGCCAGATATATGCCTAAGCTATTGGCCAAGTTGTGTTATAATTCATATAGTTTCTGTGTGATTATTCGGGTCTGGACAGCCAGGAAAGAAAGAGCAGTTTCCACTTACAAATGTTGCCCTATCAACTTGGGCTAACTAGATAGCATGGCCCGTCACCCACTTCGGGTCCGGGTTCTTGTCCATCTGCTCAGGATTAGGAGGAAAATAGCTGAGAGCCCACCACCCTCAGCACTCTCTGCTTAAGCAACTTGCCGGATCAGGTCTGCTAGGCATGTACAAGCAGGAGAGCATGGAGGATTCCTGCCACCATACACAGAGATATTTTCATGCCTTGCAGCATGCTGCATGGCAGATTTACCTTTTCTTCAGACAAAAAGGGTTTATGCTGTGCTTCCCAGAATTGAGGTGATGAGCACAGCTTCCACCCAGCAGTCCCAGAGCTGGGGGTAAACTTACCTCTGTCATATTGAAAGGCCAAGAGAGGTGGAGTCAACATTCAGGGCTGCTTCAACCATGCTGCTTACCATTTTAAAATGTTCCTTGTCAGAAAGGATTTCAGATATACAATAGGACAAATTCAGATATAAAAGACATCTAAATGAGACACAGTGTGTTTAAAAAAAAAGTATCATGGCTTGGGAGAGAGGAGAAAAAGTGTATAGATAGTTATAAAAAGAAATAGTTTAAAAAATAAAAGTCTTTAAAGAAATAGTAAAAGTTATATAAAAGAGTACAGACAGTCATAGATTAAAGGTGTAAAGAAAAATTAGTCATTCAAAGATGGATGATATACAGAAAAGTCTAGATTATGTATATTATTGTGTTTCGTTTGAATTTTTTGACTGCAAAGAGACATTTGATTCTCGGGACTGCTATGTTAAACCAACATAAAGGTATCTTGACTTTACAATTTGGTTCTAAGTAAATGTTGCATAGGAAAGAGATTTTGCTTTTGTTCCCACAGAGGATGAGAACCTGTGGATTGCTTCCTGGCTAATGTGGTTTGATGGAACAAGATCCCACAAAGGGTCTCCATGAACCATAAAATACTTTGCCCACAAGCAGAAACAGTTTGGAAAAAACTTTGCCCATGTTCCCAAATTATTTATGAAAAAATATATTATTTTTTCATTTAAAGGGGCTTGATTATAAGTGATTTATGATCATAGTAAATATATAAAATATACAATAAGGGGGATATGATATAAAGATGAATACTTTGCATTGGTATGGATCTTGGTCTGTTAATACATAATTAAGGCAGATTTTGTTATACTGTGTATATGTATTTCTACTCTTGTTTAAGGTATTATGTGTATTAATAGATGATCATATATAAAAGTCAAACTGTAGTCATGTTAGTTAGGTTTTCTAGATGTACAGAGATATATTTCAGGTGGATAGGAATTCTTCAGCCCTTTCAAAGAACCACAGAATATGGCATTTAAAATATTTTAAGGACTTAAACTTTTCTCAACAGTGAGTCATTTCTACATCTGGCAGCATCAATTACTTCAGAGAAGTTGATGAGTATTTAAGGAACTTGTTATGGAATTTGCCTTCATTGTTACAAGGCTAGCCATTTGGGCAAGAACCTACTCTTGTCTGGATTGCTTGATGGTATGCTGTATGAACTGGATATGCAGAACCCACATAAATGTGACTGCTAAATTTTCTAAAATATGGGATGGTTTTTCAGGGTTCCTACTTAATGAAAGTGTCTGCTAGACATTCTGAATGACACAGAAGAAAGCAACTGATGAACTTTGTCCTTACAAGAAAGAACACATCTTCAAGTATCCTGCTTCATGGAAAAGTATGCTGGATACTATGGGCCTGTAGGTTGAAGATGGATGCCCTAACATTACAGAAGAACTTTGGGTGACTGTCCAAGCAACAAGATGTCTCTGTCAATTCTAGAGTTTTAGAAGTTGCTTACAATACACTTCTTGTTTACTTAGGTAATATTATATCCTTGTGGGGTCTTTGGAGGATTGAAGACAGATAGTTATAGTTTTCCATAGTTAATGATAAAAGAACAATTAAATATAAAACTTTAGACTCACAAAGATAGGATAGATTATAGAGTATTTTTTTAATTTGTTATATGTAAACAGGCTAAATATTGTAACTATAATTCTTGCTTGATAACTGTTTGTGTATGTGATTTTTCTATGTTAAAGTTAAAACTTTCCTTTTATTTAAACAGAAAAGGGGAGATGATGGGGGATTCCCCTCTGTATGCTGTGATTATGTTTTATTACCACTGGTTAATAAAGAAGCTATTTTGGGCATGTTTTAGCAGAGTAAAATCAAGCAGAAAATCTGAACAGAGATGTAGAAAGAGAGTGAGCAGAGTCAAAGAGACACCATGCAGCTGCTGAAGGAGAGAGACGCTGGATTCTTACCATTAAGCCACAGCCTTGTGTGATACATAGATTAGTAGACATGAGTAAATTCAAGATGTAAGAGCTAGCTAGAAATGTTCCTGAGTCATTGGACGAACAGTGTTATAATTAATATAGTGATTGTGTGATTATTCGGGTCTGAGCGGCCGGGAAACAAGCAAGCAGCCTCTGCCTACCATCATTGTCGTTATGTTCACATTTTTTCCTATCCAAAGGACTTTTTTTTTCCTTTTTTTTTAATTTATTTATTTAACATTTCCACATCCTCCCATCCTCCCTTTCCCTCCCCCATTGCTCTCCAGTCCTAAGAGAAGTCAGGATGCCCTGCCTTGTGGGAAGTCCAAGCCCCCCCCCCCCTCTATCCAGGTCTAGGAAGGTGAGCATCCAAACAGACTAGGCTCCCAAAAAGCCAGTACATGCAGTAGGATCAAAATTCAGTGTCATTACCATCGGCTTCTCAGTTCGCCCTCACTGTTAGCCCCATTCAGAGAGTCCGGTTTGATCATATGCTTGTTCAGACCCAGTCCAGCTTGCCTTGGTGAGTTCCATTTTTGGTGGGACTGCAAACTTGTGCAACCACTTTGGGAATCAGTGTGGCAGTTTCTCAGGAAACTGCGACTCAACCTACCTCAGGATCCAGCAACTCCACAAGAGCATTTGTTCAACTATGTTCATAGCAGCACTATTTCTAATAGGCAGAACCTGGAAACAACCTAGGTGCCTCTCAATAGATGAATGAATACAGCAGGCGTGGCATATATATATACTTTAGAGTTCTATTCAGCGGTAAAAAAAAAATGACATCTTGAATTTTGCATGCAAATGGATGGAAATTGAAAACACTATCCTGAGAGAGCTAACCCAGACCTAAAAAAGAGGAATGTGGTATGTATTCACTCATAAGCAGATTCTATCCATAAATAAAGGACATTGAGCCTATAGTTGGTGATCCTAAATAAGAAGGTGAACCCAAAGAAAAACATATAGTTATCCTCCTGGATACTGGAAGTTGACAAGATCACTGGGCAAAAGTTGGGAGCAGGGGGGTTGGGGTGGATTGGGAGGTAGGGGAGATGGGGAAAGAGAAGGAAGAAGGGGAGGATTGGGGGGATCTTGGGGGAATGGGATAATTGAGATGGATGAAGGGTGGATTTGGGAGCAGGGAAGAAGTTATCCTAACCAAGGGAGCCATTTTAGGGTTGGCTAGAGTCTTAGCTCTAGAGGGGTTCCCAGGTGTCCAAGGGGATTTCCCCAACTAGGTCCCTGGGCAGCAGAGGAGAGGGTGCCTGAACTGGCCTTCTCCCATAGACACACTGATGAATATCTTGAATATCACCATAGATCCTTCATCTGGAGAGGGATGGAGATAGAGACAGAGACTCACATTGGAGCACTGGACTGAGCTCCCAAAGCCCAGATGAAGAGCAGAAGAAGGGAGAACATGAGGAAAGAAGTCAGGACCTCGAGTGGTAAATCCATCCACGGAGACGGTGGGACTGATCTAATGGGAGCTCACCAAAGGACTTTTAATGTTCTCATTAAACATCATAGTGGTTAACTTAAAGATATATTGTTATATGTATAGGAGACTAACATTTATTTGCACCCATACACTTAATGAATAAAGGGAAAAATTCCATATTATGCCTATATATTATCCAGTATCAATTTAGAGATTTTGTTCTAAAAGTTTTCTAATTTTTTTATTAAGTAGGTTTTCTCAAAGGTGTGATATGATTAAAGTCATTTATTGACAATGAATAGTCCTGATAGTAGTGACAAGAAATGAATGCCAGTAATGTTTCTAAGTAATGACATACTATGTATTTTAATGGAAACTTGGTAATTGATCTATAGATAATAGTGAAATAAGGTAAGTGAGGAGAAAAATATTTTAAAGTTTCTAAGACTAATTAATTTTCTAAGGGTAAAATTCCTCAATTATTCTAGTTCTACAACATTCCAATTCTTTATTTTCATATATAATAAGATTAAACATGTAAAATTTTATCTGTATATGTCAAATTAATAAATTAATAAATATCATAAAATAAATTTTGCATATGTTAAATCCACATCTTATTTAAAAATAAATGTAAAAATTAGAAATTTAAATCTGAGTTTTATATATAAAAGAAAGTTATCATTTTCCATTGGATAATGAATTATTTGAATTTGAAATTTGAATTAAAAAATTAACTATGAAAAAACATTCAAATTTATTTTTAATGATTAAAATTCCAATTAAAACCATAATTGGACATATAATGAATAGAATAACAGAAAGAGTCATTATCAAGTGCTGGTGAGAATTTGGGTAAACTGAATTTTGTGAAGTTAGTGAGAATTTAAGTTGGTATAACCAATTTGGAGATCGTTTGAAATCACTTTTTTAAATATATGAATATTCCTCTCAGTTACTGTCCAAGAAGAAACTGAATGTCACTTTATTTTTTAAAACAAGTAGAGGAAGACTTTAATTTCTTTCTTGATTTCTTCCTTGACCCAGGTGTGATTCAGTAGTTGACTGTTCAGTTTCCATGAGTTTGTCGGTTTTTTTGGGGGTAGTGTGGTTGATGCCTTCTAACTTTAATCCGTGGTGATTTGATAAGACACAGGTGGACACTGATATTTTTTTGTATCTGTGGAGGTTTCCTTTGCTTCCGAGTATGTGGTCAATTTTTGAGAAGGTTCCATGAGCTGCAGAGAAGAAGGTATATTCTTTCCTATTTGGGTAGAATGTTCTATAGATGTCTGTTAAGTCCATTTGCTTCATTACCTCCAATAATTCTTTTAATTCTCTATTAGATGATGGGTATTGATGTAATCAATAGACACATCTCACAGATACTCAGGAGTGAAGGAATCAAACTGCAAAGGTTATATGTGGACAATTTTATTAATGGCATTCTCAAAAAGAGATTACAGCCCAGGATGTGATAACAGTGGGTTTGCATTGAGTTCCTTGAGGTGACAGAACTTTCCTGCCTCCTGATCAGCATAAAGGCTACATGAATCTGTATGTGTTAAATCTTCAAATAAAAGCAGAACAGTTAAAAAAACAAAACAAAAACAAAAAACAAAAAAAACAAGTAGAGGTTAGAAAGGAAGGAAGAAAATGGAACAAAAAACAGCCTTACTTCATTTTATAAATGTGGATTTGGGGATATTCATTCAAAACCAGAAATGTCTGAATGGAACCAAAACAAACAAACAAAAAAATTGAGGCAGCTTCTGCCCATCGAAGTGATTGGGGAACAAAGGGCTAGTAAAAATGTGCCCTGTCTTCTTCCACTAAATATGCATTCCAGTTGTACAGTATTAGTCCAAGAGATAACATCGGCTGTAGTGAAAGTCAGGTACATGTACCTCACAATGGTCAACTTTCCAAAGTACAGAAAAAGGAGATACCAAGGGCACATATTTTAACAACTGACTCAACAATCTCATTCCCCAAAGTCCTCTACAAGAAGTAGTATCTGTACGAGGCAAACAAAGAACAAAAATGTATAAATTGTAGATTTATTCCTATAATAGAAAATAGCACTAAAAATTAATAAAATGTACCTAGCCAATGACAGTGATGAAGCTTGGCACTTTAATGCTGACTGTGGAAAAAAATCTGTCACAAAAGAATAGATACAATGTGATTCTAATTATAAGAAGTGAAAAATATTGTGAAAAAAGTTATTTAGTAATACATTCATGTGTGCCAAGATCAGGAAAAGCAAATTAAGGTTTGTGGCTATCCCTTGTGAAAATAATGAAATCATGGAAGGGTGTATAGTGGGTTCTAATCAATGGAAATTAGTAAACATAGTTGTTTATTATATAAAATAGAAAGATTAAAATATTTTTATCTGAGTGATATATATGTGTGTGTGTGTGTGTGTGTGTGTGTGTGTTCAAATGAATGACAAGTCAACTCAAAGGAAACAGGACATTTGTTTCACTAGAAAGCCTTGCTCTCTTAGTATTTAAGGGTTATTTTGTCCTGAAATTTAATAATCATAGGAGACAGAGGCTTCACCAGGGAGGAAATACAATTATTATTATAAAAAATAATTGTTCACATAGTTTAAAAGTGACCTCTGTTAACATTTTCCATGGCACTTCTACTGTACAAATCATTGACAGGCCCTGTGAAACTTTGTGGAATCGTTTTCTTTGCTGGGGGCTCTATTGCACTCACTATGCTTCTCCATAAATCAGAAAATCATTTGAAAATCATCCCTTTAAGAAGTCATTTTTGAGTACTTGCTACATACACAACATCAAGGTATGAATTTAGAATAAATGCATCTGATTTCATCACAGTTTAGATTATGGAAAATAGGCTATAGAGCTTTCAAATACTAAACAGCAAAATGAAGCTAAACCACATGTATCAGATGTGAAGAATTCAACAATGAGACAGAGCCCGTTTCATCTCCTTGTCAAACAAGATCATGGCATCAGATAATTGGGAAATTCAATTTGTGCTCTGTAGCTGACATGTCTGATCCCACCAGACACACTTTTGAATTTATTATCTCTGTGATGGAAAGTCCCTGGGCATGTTGAAGGTCTGTTAGGTCAAGCGCCACTGCATGTCTTACTGTTTCTGCTTCAAGGGTTTGTTTTTTTTTTTTTTTTTTCCAATTTCATGGAAACTTACTCATCCTATACATGGCCAAAAATCTGATGTTATTGGTAACACTCCTATGTTCCTATGTAAGGTTTCTATGTTCCTGGCAACATAAGAAGCAAAGACAGATTTCCCCATAGTCCTGTCCTTCAGAGGTATATTTATGTTTATTTATAATATTCCCCTAAGGAGGTCCATAGCTTTGAGCTCAGCTTTCTACGCCAATATCCAGCTTAGTAACAAACTCATTATTTCCTTTCCCCCACTTCTTCTTTGTCTCTTTTCCTACTAGTGATTTTGGTGATCAGCTACCAAGTGAGCTAGGCACTCTCTAGTCTTGCCTCAGGAACAATTAAATTAAATAAATGAATAAATACATAAGTAATAAAATAATGACAAATTACAACAAAAATGAGTCTTTTTATTGAAAGAGGTGCATAGCCTATCATCAAATATCATTACCTTCTGGGAATGAAGATTTTTATCTATTATGCCTGTAGATCGGAAGCTGAGAAAGTAGGATTGCCCAGAATTCAATACCAGATTGGTCTACAATGAGTTTCAAACCATCCTGAACTACAGTATGAGACCATGTCTCATATGAAATAATAAATGTTATCACTGAAAAACAACTGAAGAGGGACTACCCTAGTGACTCAGTAACCACGAAAATCTCTTTCAGCTTGACTTTGTTAGTAATTTGGGGAAGACTAAGAACAGACTAGGACTATAGACTTTGACTTCAGTGATTAAAGCAGAACCATTGAAAATGAAGAAATGATGCTCCAAAGAATAAAACCATCAAATAATTAAGTAGTCTAAATGCTTTCTGGAAAAACAAAAGACACATTCAAAACAAATGGATGCTACACCAAGTAATCAGAATAAATTTTCAGATTGGAGCTACAGGAAAACATTTGACTTCTAATAGCCTTCTAATGACATTTATGTGCAAAAACAACTTAGAAGGTGTTGGTAAACACACTGAAGGGTTTTCTTGTTTACAATAGGCTTATGGCATATTACAGTTATGACTACTTTATATGAAAGCCAAGGCTCATAAAAATCTAAGTATGAATCTTAAAGTCAGATATCCCATAACCTTTACATAAATATACAAATTTAAAGAGTGGAATTCCAATACACACAATTCTAACTACCAGGCTGAACTTGAACAAACTTTACTGAAACATGTATAATGGATAAAACATTGGGAAAATCCAGATCACGACAAATGTAGGCAGGTTTACGCTGCCCAGTGCTAGAAAGTATTAGTAGTAAGGATAATAGACCATATAAATAATTCTCCAGTGTTCTATTATTAGAAATGTTGGGTGGGCACTAATTAAGACAGAGCCAGTCAGTGAACGTGACTGTTGAGTGGAAGAGTACATTCAGTATTTATATATAAACTGGATGTTCTGTTCACCTTTATATTTTTACATTTATAATCTTTATCACTGACCATGAAATTCTTTCACTGGTATGACATTCATGTCAAGATATGTTAAACAAACAATTGGCTAAATTTACAATGAAAGAAATATTTTATTTCTTTTCAATCAAAGACTGCTGGTACAATGTAAGCTTTGTTTTAATGTTTGTTTTTAATCTATGTATTGCCCTTTAAGTCTTAGGCATAAAAAGTAAATTTCATAAGGCCTATGACCAGAATTGGAAGAAATTTGTTTTGTGTGTGTTACATGCTTTTCAAACACTTTGCAACAACATTTATTGCATAACTCCTGCAAATTCACAAAAAGGAACTGCTTTCTGATTTCAAAAATCAAAGGAGTAAGAACATGTCCTGAACTTGATCTTCTTCAACTGATAGTAAGTGTTAAACTCTGAATTACAAATTTTCCTTCTCCCTTATTCTAACTTCCTTTTAGCCTTATGTTGTCAGCTCTAGGAAAAAGATGAAGATGAAAAGGAGCTGTATCTTCTGGCTGTATTCTACCCTTTATAACATATTTTCATGATTTATCCTTCACTAGAGTTTACTTGTTGAATTTTCAAGTTTACATTCAGAAGGGCTGAATAAATTCTTTACATTTCAAAAAACTGCATTCAGGTTTTTGGGAGTGCTCTAGGCATCTCCCTCTGTCCTATTAGATTCTGGGAGACTCCATCCTGTGGCTTTATGTCACTCTAAGCCTCCCCTAGAATCTGTCAGATTCCACAAAAGCAGATGCTTCATATGGAACATGATATAATGACTCAATAAAGTCTCTCTCTTGATCTTTCTTATTTTCTTTCTTTCCCTCTTTTTCACCCTCTTCCCTTTCCACTCTCTCAAGCATGCAGGATTCATTTCCATACCACTCTGTAGTAGAAGCACAAGGTTTACAATGGAGGGCTCACTGTAATGGGGAACAAGATTGTAAATTAGCACATAGCACATTCACATAATGGTTCAACTTCACTTAAAAATGATTAGGGTTTTTTTTAACTTTGTTAATAAAATAAGCTATAGTATAACATACTAGTGAAGTAATGTATAGTTTTTCTGTTGATCACACACCACAAATACCATAATTTATATTCTAAGGGTCTATGTGGCTTTTGGGAATATACAGTGAGTGATTGGATGTACAAATGATAAATTGACTTTTGTAATTCAAGTTCTTATTGTGTCAAATATTTTCCCATGTATTCCAAGTATTTTTAAATATATACTTAAAGAGAATAAGGATTTTTTTTCCATCAGAACCTTAAGAACATACCACACTAGTGTTCTTGAAAACTCTTACCGAAGTTGGATGTATTTTCACCATGGGATATATGCAATATAATAATCAAGACCATGTTCATAATTGGATATAGTTGAAGTACATTTGAAAATACTATGTAATTTGACAGTCTATGGGATAGTTTAGTATAAAATGTTGTAAGAGTATCAAAGTAAGGAGTAATTCTACCTTAGAGACTTTATGAAATGTATCACATAGGATATCAAATTTTCTATGGGTTCCAAATGATGATCAAAAGTTTGGCAGATTGAAACACTGGGGAGGAACATTCAAAGTCTACAAAGAACACCTAAAAGTATAAGAAGGAGATGAGAACATGAATCAGTAGAAGAAAGAGAACGACTAAAAGCAGACATCCTTGTAGTTCAAGTTAAGGAAATTAAGCTTGAGACAAAGGGATAACAGAATGAGTTTTAAGCATGCAGGGTTCAATACAGAATTATAAAGTTTATCACAGGGCAAGAGAGATTGTTCCATGATTTAGAACATTTACAGTTCTTGTGGAGGACCCGGATTCAATTCCCAGAACCAATGTAGTGGCTCATAATCATTCATTTATCAAGTCCTAGGGGGATCTGATGCTCTCTTCTGGCATCCATAGAAAATAAATACTCATGTCGTCCATATGCACACATGCAGCAGGCAAAACACTCATACACATAAAATAATAGCTTGTTTTTAAAAAAGAAGTCAATGACATATAGCATTGTTTGAACAAAAGGATTGTATATGAGAAGGACTATATTACACGTGACACTATAAAAAAAATCAGGTTACCCATTATAGGACACACCTGAGAAAATGTTTTCACCATTTAAATATAAAATAAATAATTACTTATATGTTGATACTTTCTTTGCACTCCTGTCACACATACAGGAATACAAACCTACACATGTGCTAAGTTAAATTTTTACTTCTACTTTCTATTGTCAGTTCATTCAATGACATTATATCTGCTGACTACTGCTATTTCACTTTTACTTTGGAGACTACCTAATTTACAATCACCATTGTACAAGTTTTCTGTTCTAACCCTCTATATTAATATGTTTTATCACCATGAAACAGGTAACCAAAGTATTCACAAGTTTCAAATCATTAATCAACTATATTTTATATAGTTTTTCATTGTCCCATTTATTTGGAATTATCTAATCTTATTAAATACTCCTGTTTCTCGGAGGGCTTTAAAGAAAAAAACCTTAAAAACTGAATGTCTCATTTCATGGTTCAAAAGAGAATTAAAGTGTCTGTATAAAGGAAAGGCCAGAATCGTTAACTTCCAAACAGGACTGGTAACCAACTAAAATAAAATGAAATAGAGGAATGAACCAAACATTCTAAACCCATTAGGATGCAGAGAACAAGAGATCATGTGGTATCTAACCGAACTGATAAATTTACAACATGCTTCCTGCACCTGAGGATCAGGGATCATTGCAGAAGAGGTGGGTCAGCAGATATGGAAGCTGATTAAAGATAGGCTGATCATCCGGAAGCCTGTGACTGTCCATTCCCAGACTCGATGCCGGAAAAGCACTTTGGCTTGATGGAAGGGCAGGCATATGGGCATAGGAAAGCGGAAGGGTCTGCCAATGCCAGAATGCCCGAGAAGGTGACCTGGATGAGAAGAATGCGGATCCTGCGCCGCTTCCTCAGGAGATAGCGTGAATCCAAGAAGATTGATCGCCATATGTATCACAACCTTTACCTGGAGGTCAAAGGGAATGTCTTCAAAAACAAGCGGATTCTCATGGAGCACATCCACAAGCTGAAGGCAGACAAGGCCTGCAAGAAGCTCCTGGCTGACCAGGCTGAGTCTCGCAGGTCTAAGACCAAGGAAGCAAGAAAGCGCCAGGAGGAGCGCCCCCATGCCAGGAAGGAGGAGATCATCAAGACTCTGTCCAAGGAGGAAGAGACCAAGAAATAGAGCTTCCCTCGAGTCTGTACAGAGTGGGCTGCCTGTGGTCTCAGGTGGATCAGTCATTAAAATAAAACAAGCCTTAAAAAAAATAGAAGAAGAGAAGGTGGGACAAGTGTTAAGAACCAGAGGAACAGGAAGTTTCCTGTGATATTGTGTCTCCTGGAAATGTCAAACAAACGACACCCATTACGTCTCATCAACAGAGCTGCCTAGACAAGACCCGAACAAGCAAGATACCAACGATGATGTTATTATGGAAGGGAGAAAGCTCATGAGGCTTTAACCGTAGGGAATTCACTACAGGCAACTGATGAATGCGAGAGAAAGAAAATGGTCTTTACTAGGGAACAGTGCCCAAATTAGTTATCTAAGACTAGTCCATCATTTCTGAAAGCATGTATATATACACAGGAACATCATGTGAATCAAGCAGGTTATATTTTGGAATGTGTGTGTGTGTGTGTGTGTGTGTGTGTGTGTGTGTGTATTCATATGTAATAACAATTAATGAAGAGGAGGCCATGAATCTGAGAGAGGGCAAGGGGTAAGCATGAAAGGACTGGGAGAAAGGAAAGAAAAGAGGGAAGGATGTAATTATAATTTCAAATATTTTTAAGAGATAAATTCAGCATTTTGTTTATTCAGTTTACCCTTAGATATCAATTACTTTCCTATACTCAAGTAGTAGGTGTTTAAAAGTTTCTTCACAGTGGTCAATAGAATGCAAAATCATACATGTGGGCTTGGTATGTGTGATCTTTTGAAATACATTCTGTTGATTTTAATTAACATATATGGTGTAATGGTCAGCTATTACATATAATGAGAACATGGATTTTCTTTATAATTATTTTCAGAAAAAGCATTTTCAAAATAATTTTTAATAATTTCCTTAGATTTGCTTTTATTTTTTTTAATACTGAATAATAAGCACTATCTGACTGCATTGTCCTAAAAGCCATGCAGTATCTAACTTTGCAGTTTATATATGAAACCTACTCATGATAAATAGTAAGTGCAGAATTAATGTCCTTAGGCCCAGTATGGGACTGATTTTCTCTCTACTTCCCTTTTTACCCCTTCCTATCTCCTTTGTTCCTTTTCTCATTTCCCCTTCCCTATTCTTCTCTTTTCTCACACTTGGTCAGAATCCAACTTAGTTCAATTCGGTGTACTGAAAATAATATTTGGTGTGGTTTCAAGTTAGCAACTGCTATTTTGAGAAGGAAACCATATTCCGTCCACAAATATTTGTGAAATGTTTATTTATGCAATGATGTTAACGAGACAATAGAATCAAAACAGTAGACAAGAAAAACATGAAAATGCTCTCCTGGATCCTCCAGTTTATTACAGGGTATAGGAAATGGAAAAAAAAAACAACCTCACAATATATGTGATATAGAAAGAATTTTAAAATACACTAATATAGACAGAGCACAGAATACACAGAAAATAAAAGAGAAATATTTGGATTTCCTAATTCAAGTAAGAATCTGTGTGAAAGTTCAACAAAACTGGGAACTGTAGGAGGAAAAGTATTCAACCCTACAATAGAATGAGCATTGTTTATCCAAAACTAAAAGCTTCTAATGAGATCTCCTGAGATGAGATCTGACCTCCCTTTCTGTTCTGTAACGAAAACTGTAAGACACAGTTTTTCCCTATCAACATGCTGTGCAAAGATAAGGAACTTAATAATAGACTGTGCTGTTAAGAGAAAACTTGCTCATAGCTTCATGATATATGGGATTTGACAATATGCTACTATGTTTATATTTGTCCCTATGGATTCTTATGTACATATATAGCATATTTTAATGCATTTTTGTTGTTTTTAGAGACAGGATTTTTCTATATCTTTGGAGACTTGTAGAACTCACTTTGAAGACTAGGTTGGCCTCGAACTCACAGAGATCTGCCTGTCTCTGCCTCTCAAGTACTGGAATTAAACTCATACGCAACCACCGCCTGGCATGAATAGCATATTTTTTAAAGTACACATAAAAAACTGCTAAAATTAAAAAAAAAATAGGGGGACACAAACTTGTGATCTCAGTCCTTGGAGGTTCAATGGTGTCCTCAGCTATAGAGCGAGTTCAGTACCAGCCTGCATTGCATGGGCTTTTAGCTCAAAACAGAGCAAGTGCCTGGTGTGGCACATCAGGGAAACTGGGGTTTGAGTTAGACTCTGCCTCAAACCACACCAGAACACAAGGTAAACTAAACTAAATCAAATATTAGCAAAAAGATTGTAAAATCAGTTCCATCTATGAATTGAAATGGTATAAATTAATATACTAAAGAAACTTCTTGCATGTCAACTTTCATTTGCCCATTTAACTTGTATGTGATCAACGATGAGTTAAAATGAGTTAGATAATTAGAATTTCAAGAGCACTTCATTTGTCTCTTATTCCTGAAAAATCCTTTATACAAAAGGATTATAAATACACACACCAACCATTTATCCATCCATACCCTCCATATTTAGTCTTCTTTCTTTAGCAGCTAGACTCAATGCATGGTCCAAAGAGGACCTGTAGAGTGTACAACATCAGACAGTTTTCTATATCACTAAATTTACAGTTTGGGAGAAAAGCTAGTCCATGGTGGTAAATACAAACAGCATATTGAGAAAGCAGATAAAGAGGATGGGGACAATTAAAAGACTCCTCAATGGGGTTGATCAGGGGAGGGGGAGGGAAATGGAGGCGGTAGCAGGGAGGAGGCAGAAATCTTTAATAAATAAATAAATTTTAAAAAAAGGAAAAAAATAAAAATTGCTTTTAATGTATTCATTTAAAATATTCTAAAGAAAATATTTAGACAAACTCTGAGCTTGAAGAAAAAGAACATTAAAATAAACATTCCTAGGGTTGTTGATATAGCTCAAGGTTATAGCACTTTCACAGTATTATTGATGCCCTGGGTTTAGCTGCCAGACACACACAAGGAAAGAAAAGTGAGGCAAATGGGGGTGTAGAGGAATGGAGAGAGAGAGGAGGAAGAAACAAAGGAAGGAAGGAAGGAAGGAAGGAAGGAAGGAAAACAAAAAGACATTTTTAAGCTTGCTCCTGATTTTTTCTGTTTTGGAAACTATACATCACATTGTAGTCTCAATGATAATACTGGATCTGTGGGTGCTGCTCAGCGATAGATCACCAGACAAATATGCTTGAGGCACTGAGTTCTGCTTCCATACAACAACCACACACAAATACACACATACAACACACTAACCTATTTTGCATTTTATGAAGGAATTTCTCATAGTTGAATTACAAAAATAAATCAGAAATACTAGTATATAATTTGCATGAAAACCAAATAAAATTTTAAAGTATTTTCAGCACGCTTTGTATGAAATTTCACGTAGATAAATAGTTCTATGTCTATGTTGCTTCTGTCCAGACAATAATTGTTATTATTTCATAACCAATTTCACCATTTTAAGTTGTAATTTCCAATAATTGCTAGGAAATATATTTTGTTCACTAACACTTGACTAATGCTATAAGATGTAAAGGTCAAATTTCATTACAAGAATGAGACAAAGATAAAGCAAAATACTGTTTTCTGCTGATGTTAACAATAATTGTCTTTGGTACTGCATGAATAAATTCATTCAAATTAATTTTTACAGAAGAAAAACTGAAAATTTACCATATGATTAAAGGAAAGTATAGTTGTTCTTCCTGTGTATTTGTTATGTATTTTAAAATAATTTTTTACAGTAGTTGTAAGGATTTCTTGGATTTATTTGTTTTATTAAAATATAATGAGGTTATATAATCTCGTATTAACACTAAACTTAAAATTTGATTGGAAAATACATTCAGATTAGAAGTTCATTAGATTAAAAAGTGAGTTTTTGTTTTACAAAATGATGCTTTTAAAATTATCTATAGACATATTTAAATACCCAAATACCAGAGTACTTTTATGTATATATCAGTACTGCGGTTTGCTGGCATGAAGGGTTAGGAGAACTGTCAAAAGAGAAATACGGAAATTATCAAAGTAGGACCTACAGAAGACTCTTTTGGCATTGGAAAACAGAAGCAATCCCTTCAGACATCTGGACTCAATCTGTTCATATATTTTTGATTTTAAAGTAAATCTCTGCTTTATGAAATAAAAATTAGGATAATGCAATGTTAGCCAGCTTGCTAGTTTTTCCTGAGTTCATCCAATGGATTAAAACCTGTTACAAGCTGCTTGCATAGATAGCTCCAAAGTGGTTGGACTGAGGAGTTTTATTTTATTAAAACTTTTCATCAGCCAATGAAAATCTAAAAAATAAAATTTCAGTGATACAAAATATATACTACACCCTGTGAAATGGATGTGAATAATTTGTCAGGGGAATCTGTATATTGGCTGTGACGAAAGTGATAGGCTACACACATTACTGCACAAAATGAAATACTGCAAAAAGCATATCAGTAGTCAAAACCCAACCCCCCAAAGTTCATTATCATATGTGCAATCATTTTTAAACATCAAAAATATGTTTGCAAAATTTGCTTATCAAGATGAGATGGAGAAATCTATCCCATATATTAAAAACAGACAAATATGACATTAATTTGGGAATTTGAAATAAAAAGTATCTCTAAGTCAACAGCTTGATGATATTTGCATCATTACAGATGCACAAATTGTAGTTTCATAGTCTAAACATTTCCCAGTAGCAGGCCTTTTGAGTTCTTTACTTACTCCTTTAATGAAATGAATTAGTGTCTTAATTGTGGCATATGGTACATAGTCTGTACCATTTTCAGTATTTTATTTTGGGGAAATGGGATGACTATATCAGAAGATGTGCCCCTATTAGCAGGAATGTTTTGTTATCTTATTTTATTTAATAATGTGCATCAAAATTCACATCTAAAGTCTAAATGTGATACCGTATGGAAAATTCTTGGCTTAATGTTTGCCATGTCATAATACTTCCACAAGATTAATTTTTAATTATTTATAAATGAAATCATTAAGTTATGTATATTGCAGAACCCATCAGGAAATTACATGAGTCTCTATTTCTATTTGGACAATCTGCTTATGTGAGAGAAATATTCAGCTCATTTATCCTTTGTCAAATGCCTTCTCTGTAAACATTCTAGTCTGCTCTACAAGTATTCTGGCTTAGAAGAACACTTGTTTCTTTTACTATGCACATGATAGATGTTTAATTATTATTTGTTTACTACATTAGGAAGAAATGACGAAAATATTCCTTGTTAACTGAAGGGTAACTTCAGTCTTTACCCTGCCACACACAAATTGTAGAAAAAAAATGACTATCAGTCAAATGAATATAATTTGGGGTATTCAGGTAATTATGTTGATTTCTTAATTGGGTTACCAATCCCCAGAAGCTGAATTTGGACCTAATCAACACATCCTATCAATCCTTAATTTCCACATTAATCTTCCTGAAAATTTGTTCTTATATCCTTCTAGAGCCTTTATCTCCCTAATTAGGACAATAAATCTGATATTCACAGCAGCAAGGTGCAGAAATGATATTATTTGGTTTAGAAACAATATATATACACAGATTTATACATATATATGTACACACACATATTTATTTCCCTGATTCCTCATAAAAGGGATCATGGGTGTTAAAATACAGTACTATGACCTATAAAATTAACCTAGGAATTCAGTTATTCCCCATTTTCCCAAAGAGAAAATATACTGCTTGCACGGCCAAGGAAAGTTTGAAGGACAAATGTGGATACATAAAACTTTCGGACCTTATGTCAACAAAACAAAAATGCTTTTATGACATGATAAGAAATTTCAAGCTATTTTTACATGTGATAAATTGTAGCTAAAAATATTAGAAATGAAGAGGGTTTTTCTGTTTATGAAATAACTGTAGTCATTCTTTTTTAAATAGTTGAGATGCCATTTTCTTCTTTGTTTTAAAAAATATGTTTACATTATCTAATATCTTACTTTAGAACACACCATCTCTATTTCCACTTACAGGATTTGAGATAAAGGACCTTGATTATTTATATTATTCATTAAAATTTTATCCTATGCTATACTTATTTGCTTGCTAGTAAGAAAACTGCTGTTTTTATTTCCCCCTTGTTGTTTATATGCGATTTGTCAATTTAATAACATGACTCTGTAATATTTTATGCATGTATATGTATACCTCTGAACTATAAAACTCTCATTGACAATAACATCCAACAAATATCAAAAATCCAAAATCCTGTTTCAAGAAGTACCTTAGTCAACGTGTTCCTTCAATTTGTCCATTAATATCTTTAGGTGATCTCATAGATCTACAACTACCAGGTATATCTCCACCAAACATCATTCAAAGCAATCAGCTGAGAATATTTTTTTAAATTAAGAAATGTTATAATATAATTAAAGAGACTTTTTAAAGACATTCTCTCATATAAGAAGAGATATCTTTCATTACTATAGCTTTAAGTTACTTGAGGTAGAACAGTTGTCTATTCATACACTTATTCATATTTCATTCATTTGCTCACTGAGTCTTTATTATATTCAAATGAACTCTACAATGTATATCTGTAATATAAATGGACTTATACATACAAGTAATTTCAAAAAATAAACATTCAGTGATTATATTTAGGAAGGAATAAGAGAATGAATAAAAGAAACATACTGCAGCGAAAGCAAATTTAGGAGCATGAAAGCACTGGTGCCTATAATAGAGAAGGGATAGCAGTCATGAGGAGATGCTTTATATGGGAGTAGATAATTAGTTCCATTTGGAACATGTAATTTGGAGAATGATGGGGAGGGACACATAATGGGAGATGTTCTGTAGGTGTAATGATATTAAGAGGGAAAAATTCAATTATAACTCCGCCAAATTATATCAGCTGTGTCCAAACCATATTGATTGCTTGGGTGCATAGCTGATGTGCAGTGTAATGGACAAGCATGTGCCTAACCTCTCTTTCAACTATAATTTATTTGTTTGCTTTGGTGAAAAATATGAAGGATGACATAGCAGAATCAGGCTGTACATGAGTTCTCGCTCATATTTGTCTCACTGTTCTTGTGGCTCTCATTCTACAAATTGATGAGACTGTTTCATGTGCAAGTGATTTATTATGGTAACTACAGATATTAAAATACATCATAGACATGAAAGCAGTTGGAAGTGATGAACCAGTCTGCCCCCATCTTAGATTTAAAAGCTGTATTATATCAAGATCAAACTATGGTCATTCCCATTTATGATCAAACCTCTGTTTCTGAAGGATTAGTCTATGCCCCACCTGTAATCTTAAATACAAATAGATCTGTACTCCTGTTCCAGGAAATGGCGACCATTTCTCGGTTTCAAAAAGTTATTATAACAACACTACCTTTGTTTCAAAAGGTTGTTCTTTCTCTTTTTATGTGTACCTTGTTATGATCACTTTACAATCATGTCTTTGTTACAGCAGGCCATTATGGCTAACTTCTTTTCCTCCAGTAACACCAATTTTTTTGACCACCAAATTCTTCATTTAGAAATTACCTACACCTAAACAACAACAACAAAAAAAAAAAACAAAAACAAACCAAAATATCCCTGTCTTCTTTGTCCAGTGTTGATCTATTGAACACTGCTTCTAGTGTAAGACAGTCCATGTACCCGAATAAAAATGTTTGCTTTAATTAATTGCTTGCTTGAATTAATTTGGTCATGATGATTTGGGTCAGTGGTCTTTCTCTTTGCAACTTTGTGATTAATAGAAGATTGAAAATTGTTGAAAAAAATGGATGATTCTGTGATGTTACAACTTTCAAAAACATGAACTTCTGCTAAATCCCTGAGTAAAAAAGAGCCTTGAGTACATATGTAGCTAAGATAATAGAAAAATTAGATTCCTGGGGATTGATTTTTTAAATACTCACATAATTCAATCATAAGCTACTTTTCTGGCCCGAATTTTGGAATTTTCCCTTAAGCATTGAACATTTCAGAAATATAAAACTGCCCTAGTATTTATCAAGTCATCTTTCAGCTGCATCCCTTTAAACTTTAGCACATACTAATCCCTTTCAACTGCAATGTAAACCCTACTCTTCACTACCATCAACCCTATTGTTAATCATTGAAACATTACCCACTTACTTCCTACTATACGGAAAGCTGTTCCTTTCCTTAAATGACAGACTTTCCAGTTTAGATCAGTAAGCACAATCCAATTTGTAAAGGTTACTTACTACTGCAAGTAGGATATTCAATGTTTTATACTGCATACTATACTAGATTATGAGCTCATGAAATGTTTTATCTGTTTTATCATTTTCCTATCTCCACACCTAATTCAAACACAGGCATACAATAGGTGACTAATAGAAGTTTCTTAAGTGAATGGTTAAACCATCAGTTTTGAGGACAATGTAATACTAAACTTTAATAATTATCTATGATGATATAAATATGATGTGTGAAGAAAGCAAATGGAGGGACTGAAGAGATGGCTCAAAGGTTATTGGCAATTATTGGTCTTGCAGAGAAGCAAGGTTTACTTCCCTGCACTCACATAGCAGTTCAAACCCTCAGTAAGTCTAGTTCCAAGGTGTCTGCTTATCCTCTTTTTGTCTCCTTGGACAATTGGCGTGAGAAGAGCACACTTTATTAAATTCAAGCATATACTCATACACATAAAATACAAATAATTCTCTTTAAAAATGCTAATGGAATCCTAACAAGGATATCATCCTAAATTTATTATAGTCAGACATGTAGTCAAATGAACTGTTTTCTACTTGCTGTGGGGATAATGCATGTTTTTTATTATTTATTGTATAATACTCATTATAAATTATATAAGCAACATATACACACATTGCAATATGCATATTGTAAAGATACTTTAAATTTAGTATAAATAGATAAAGAAATTGTATTATTTTAAGATGTTTAATCCATTCCCAAGCAAGAGGAGTAGGAAAATATTATCATTATAATTATATTCTCACTTCTCAAGCAATAGATTGAAACAACTGTGATTTAAGTATATATGTATGTGTCTGTATATTTACATAGGCATATTCTTATATGCTAATATATTAAAATATTTCACTCTAATTTAATGAAAAATAGACTACATATTATTAAACGTGTAAGTACTCAAATGTGAATAAGTAGCAACCAATTGCTATAATATGGACCAATTGGCCAATTGAGAAGTTATATATTTGCTCACATATCAATTTCTCTTCCATCGTAAAGATGTGGTTCATATTAAAATTTGACACTAAGATGCCTGCAATATCAATGCAAATAGAATTCATAAGGTGAATGGTTCCAGTGGTTGCTGTTACAAATTTGATTGTAACTATTGGGTTCAATTCAAAAGTCTATTTAGGCTCAGTCATTAGTAGTGCAGAAATGAATGTCTGGTGGTATATGGCTTTAATTCCTGCACTCAGTGGATAGAGGCAACCAGATCTCTGTGAGTTGAAGGCAATTCTGGTTTACATAGACAGTTTCATGCCAGACAGGTTTGAGGTACACTTTGGGACCCTGTCTCAAACAAAACAAAACAAAACAAACAAAAAAGGTTTCAAATTTCTAGACCACCCAGTTTCTTAGAAAGAAAGGAACTTCCTATTTTTTCTAGCTTATCTGATATTTCAAGTATCTTATTGCGATAGCTCAAACAGAATGTTTAAAGGAAATTCAGTTAGAATAAGGAATTATATTTTCTAAGGCATGATCTCCAATTTAGATCTATTTAATACTCAGATACTACTGATGACAACTGATTTGAAACACACAAATATACAGGCTTGTGTTTGAAAAAAAAATGAGAACTTATCTCTTAAAAGGAATGATGCTAAAAGGGTCGTAATATTCCAGTTTCAGAAACCAATCTTAACTCATCAACATTTCCATCCTGTGTGGTTAAAAAAATACGGGATATACAACTAGTTTCTATATTGGAACCCAAGGTATTTTAACTACAGGAGGAAATAAGGAGGAAAAGACAAAATATTTGTATAATGTTACAGGAATCAAAACAGTGAGCTGTGGGCACACATTGAGAGCAATAGTAAAATAAATGGTTGAATCTAAAGAAAAGAAACTTTGAAAACCACTTTACATTATGTAGAATTTGGATGCTGGAATCTTCCAGTTCTGGAACTGAGGAGAAAAACAACTGGTGAACTGAGAAAGAAAGTATCTTTTAAAATGCAAAACGCCAAGCAAAGTGATTTCCTGACAGTTGAAATAGGGGATTCCCAACCCTTTAATTTATCAAGAGAACCAAGTTGACATCAAAGGAAGGGAGAGAGAGTGGGAGAGTGGAACAAGCAACTGTGATCCTTCCGGATGCAACCTCTCAGCACTCTAACCCATTTCCAGTACTTAAAAATGAATTTTATCCAAACAGACGAGTAAAGTTTCCATGAAGGGCAACATGCCCATCTCTTCCATTTAATTGGAGATAATTGTGTTGAAATGAAAATGTGTTTTAAAGAAAGAAAAAATGACTGGTTATAGACACTTCCACATCCTTATAAAAATATTTACTTAAATGTATAGATGCAAAAATAAAGGGGTTCATGGATGCATAGCAAACATTCTCTTGAAAGAATTATGGGGATCATAATGACAGGGAAGCAGTAGTATGGAATAGGGTTACCAAGAAAATGTATGCTAACTTTGCCTTTACCTCCCACCCCCTTTTCTCAGAGGTTTAGAATCCTCAAAAGGTTCACAGGTGGAGCTGGGTGATTAGATGTTAGAAAACTGTGCTTTATTTATTTTTGGCATATTGTAGTGAACTGAATTTAAATGAACTGCAGGAAACTCGGGGCAACATCCAAAATCAATGACTAAGGAACTGGGAGATCTTAATCTGTGTAAAACTTAAGAACAAAATATGCAATTTAGGGCTGTGCTAATTAAAGGAAAGAGATAACACTAAAAATAACTGAATGGTGCTAACTTCAGCAGGCAGCAGAAGAGGTCTGCCACAAATGGATCTTTTCAGGAGGGGTGGTCTGTGTGTGTGTGTGTGTTTGTGTGTGTGTGTGTGTGTGTGTGTGTGTGTGTATGCATGAGAGAGGGGGAGAGAGACAGAGACAGAGAAAGAGAGACTGGAAAGGCAGAGAGAGATTGGTGAGGCAGAGGGAGAGAGAGACTTAATTACACAAAGGAGGAACTGAAGAAAAGAGATTAAAGAAGTGCTTCAGAATGGGGAACCATTTGAGAGGCAGTGATGAGGATCTTATCCTGATAATTGAAGCAGCTTAAATGAGGCATGTTGCCAGAAAACCCACTACAGGGTAAATACCTCTCTGGTGTCAAGGAGATAGATGCACATCAAGTTAGGGAGGAGAACAGCAGTGGGGCATATCACCAGAACAAAGAGGGGTGAGTCAGGATTTGGGTGCTGATATAAATAGCTTTAGGTGTACTCTTACTCAGCATGCTTTCTTTGTCCTGTGGTGGTTTGTAAGAAAATGACCCTTATAGGGAGTGACACTATTAGGAAGTATGGCCTGTTGGAAGAAATGTGGGGGTGGGCTTTGAGGTCTCATACATGCTTAAATTATGCCCAGTGACATAGTTAATTCTGAGGACTGCAGATCAATATGTAGCACTCTTAGCTCCTTCTCCAGCACCATGTTGGCCTGCATGCCATCATTTCCCACCATGACAATAATGGACTAAACCTCTGAACTGTAAGCTATCCCCAATTAAATGTTTTCAGTTATAAAAGCTGCCGTGGTCACGGTGTATCTTCACGATAATAGAAGCCTAAGACACCTGCCTTACTTTGATTCATTTTGCCTTATTTCTCTGGGTGGAATGTACTTGAGACTGATTCTGTCACTATTGAAAGACAGATGAATAATTACATCCACTTTAAAATGCAGATGCAGTGTAAGCTTCATCTTACACTCTGTGTAGCATTCAGCGCCATTACCTGGTTGGTAGTTTGTCAAATTGACACAAGTTATGATATTTGGGAAGAGGGAACCGCAACTGAGAAAATATCTCCATCAGAGTGGATTACAAGCAAGTCTGTGAGGTCATTCTCTTGATTTATGATTGCAGTGAGAAGATCCAAACCACTGTGGGTGGTGTCATTTTAGGAAGTTGGTCTTGGGTTTTATAAGAAAGCGGGCTGAGCAAGCCATGAGAATCAACTGAGCACAAAGTATTTCTCTATGATTCCTGCTTCTGCTCCTGCTTGAGTTCCTGTCCTGACATCTCTCAGTGATGGATTAGGCACCCCTGAAGTTGTAATATAAAACCAACCATTTCCTCTTCAAGTTGGTGTTTGTCTATTTTATCTCACTATAGAAAAACAAAGTAGGACAGGCATCATAAATCTTACTAGCGAATTAAGGAATAGTGGAAGCTATTAGGACACTGATAAGCTCACAGATTTAGTAAAACCAATGTATCCTTTATAACACATTATAAATACAATTTAAATAGATTAACAAGTTTCAGAAAAGCAGTACTCAACACTGAGCTTCCAAGATGCATTTAATAAGGTTAGAGAAACCATGCTCTACTATGACTCAAGTCCTGTGCTTGTTTCTGGTTTTTCTTTTTTCTTTTTTTAACAACTAAACTTCAATCATTCTATTCCTTTTCCTGATGTAATATTTTATGGTTAAAATAATGAATGCAACATATAAATTACATACCTGAAATAATTATACTACTATCACAATAAAAATATTTACCGAGAACTCAATATTAGCAAGAAATTTATCTTAGTCATTTATTTGTCTCTTTCACTTTGCTGCATATCGCCTCAATTGAGTGCTCCTTTTCCCACAGAATCTGGGGATTGTAATGACTTCCTATTTGTCACATCTTCTATTATAGCCATCCTCTGTGGCGGTTTCAATTGGTTTGGCACCCATAGATTTATGTGTATGAATGCTTGACCCATAGGGAGCGGCACTATGTGAAGGTGTTGCTTTGTTGGATTTTTTTTTTGTGTGTTGTGGCATTCTTGAAGGAATTATGTCACTGTGGAGGCAGATTGCTTCTTGTTGCCTGCAGATCAAGAAGTAGAACCCTCAGCTTCTTCTCCAGCACATGTCTGCCTGCATGCCACCATGTTTCGTCATGACGATAAAGACTAAAATTTTGAAACTGTGAGCCAGCCTCAATTAAATATTTTATTGTACAAGAATTTCCATGGTCGTGGTGTCTCTTCACAGCAATAGAAACCCTAGCTAAAACAATTCCTATGTATGGATCAAGCATTCAAAAATATGAGTCTATTGGGGCCATACCTATTCAAACCACCACCCTATCATTTCTGTGGCTTTGTTGATATTTATTTTGTATAGCCTGTTTATTTTTACTTCAAATGATATTTTCCTTTGGTTCTTTTATACTTTCTTTTTCAGTGATGCCATTGATGTGAAATCTCCAAGCTACAACAAATGGGCCAGATCATATGTTTGTTAAACAACATATTTTTAGACTCAAATGCAGCTAGCTCACTCATGGTGATCTATGTTATTAGTTATGGATGGTTTGGTACCAAAATTAGTATACTTAAATGAGCTTGATTGAGTTTGGAAGGAGTGTAATACAGAGAGGAAAGGAGCAAAGAGAGCTAAGTAACACTAAAGATTTTTGTTAAAGGCATAGGGAAATAATATCTCATGGTTTTTCTTAAAACATAGGTGTGTGTGTGTGTGTGTGTGTGTGTGTGTGTGTGTGTAGTTTGAGTTATGTGATACAAGTTCATAATGATCCCCCTCCAGGAACCAGAGACTAACAATAACTCCAACGCTAAGCAAGGTAAACCTTTTGAGTTGTAGATTAGAAACCCTCTAAGCAATATAAACTATTGCTTTTGTTCTTGTTGGTCTCACATAACTTAAAGATAAGACACTGTTGCTGAAGACATGTAGATAGAGACACAGAACTTGGAGGACTCTAGCAGGTACTGCTTAGAAGCCGCCTCTTGAGGGCAAACTCTCATAGTATCAGAAGAAACTGGGCAAGGTACTAAGGGAGAAAAGTAGTGTAAAGCTTGTGAATCACAACAGTTGCTAGCCTAATAATGCATTCCTAATTGTGTAAATGTGGCATATACATATATATATATATATTAAGCTACATTCAATAGGGAAGAATTCATGCATGGTACTGTAAATATAGCCAACTACCAATGGTTTGACAGAACATGGATCCTAGAGAACAATCTAGTACTGCCATTTTCAAAATCTAAGTCAATACAACATTTAACTATAGTTCAGAGACCTCATCAAGGAAACTTCTTTTTGTAGCAGATGGAGAAGTTACCACAGAGACTCAAACCTGGTCAAAATGTAAAGGATAAGTGACCCTATTGTGTCCAACTCCATTTAGCCTAACTACAACACAACCCCTATATATCTTAAGGCTCAGGGAGGTCATTCAAGAAAGAAAGGAAAGATTTTAAGAGCCAGAGGATCAGAATGTGTGCTGTTAAATAATGTCTTTAGGCATGATCGGGGAGTTCCACCCACTATTGTAGCCTAGACAAGATCTGCATAAAGACCACACCACTTCGCATGCTTACCTCAAAGAGATGATTCAAGAGTGAGATCATCTTTGTAAACACAAGCATTAGTCTGTCCACACTGGGACTGGTCATAGCTGCCTAGAGCAATAAGGAGCCCAGGTTCCTTAGAGGAACACAAAGCTTAACCTTCTGCAAAAGCTCTCAGGGTGGCAAGGCTAGGAAGCTCAGAATTTTGAACTTCTCCCCTCCTGAAAACAATGTCTCTGAGTCTCAATTAGCTATGCTTTGCTTCCAGGGCAAACCAATGTTAAATTGGTACTGCTCAGACCAACAAGAAATGAAGATGAAGTCAGAGCCTGATTCCCATGCAAGAGCATGTTCATGCATATGAGTTCTGTGTGCATTCATGGGTATGTACTTAGAGCAGTGTGGCAGTGGTGTTGAGGGACACTTTTTTTGGGTGAACAACATTAGGTACCTATCTCTCAGATAATGAAAATTCATTGTAGCTTGAAAAACTTGGTCCCCTTACCCTGGCACGAAGGATTCCAAATAAATCAATTTCCTAATTTAGTTTTATAATGTGTTTTTGATGAACTTTAAATTTATAGATACTCATTAAAACAGTAAAGAACTATGTAGCATACCGAAGGAAAATCAATATCATTGCTTCCTAGATCACCAGAGTTAATTGTGCTAGGTCTTTTAACTTTTCACCTTTGAAATTCCTCATTTAAAATAAAAATGAATGGATCACTATCTCCTCTACTTCTTTATACGTCCTGTCCATCATAAGTGAACTGCTAGTTTAGGAATCATTAGACATAAATAATCAGTGGGGTGTGGAGGCAGGTAGTAATAGTAATCAAGAGGAAGTAGCAAGATTAAATCACTTTATTACGTCCTTGAAAAATTTACGAATTTTTAGCATATACAGTCTATTTAAGATTGTGAAAAAGATCTCTCTAGGGACTACAGGTGATTTCACACATTTATATGAATTCTTTAATCGCATATCACCAATGAGCATAGCACAGTTTTCTATTATTAGCTATTTTGTTATCATGTACTCATTGTATAGAATAGTGAATTTCATAAAGAGATATTGTCACACATGTATTAATTACCTTTCTGGTTTCTGGGATATAGATAAAATGACGTAGCAAAAGGAAGAAAAAAGAGAAAAATATTATTTGGGCTCCTAATCTGATGTCACAATCTGTTATACCAGGAATATCTTGGTGGCAAAAACTCATGATGACTGATCACGTTGCATCCATAGTCAGGAAACAGCTATGAATGGTGATACTCAGCATACTTTCTGTTATTCAGCGCAGGATGTCAGCACACAGAATAGTACTGCCCAAAGATAAGGTGGGTCTTCCTTTCTCGATGAACCTAATCTAGATAATCTTTTACAGGCATACCCATAAGCCAACCAAATACTGACGGTGCCTCTCAGGTATACCCAGAGGCTTGTCTCCTAGGAATTCTAGACCCTGTGGAGGTGATAATCAATATTAATCATCACAACATGTAGATAGTACACTTTAATACATATTCATCCTCCCATTACCCTCTATAATCATCCTCCCGTTACCCTTATGATCCCTTTATTATGCTTCAGATATCTCAAAGAGCACCCCCTTCTACTTTCCTATCTTTAAAAAGAGAAACTCCAAAATCTGAGTGTGATACTGTCTTTCTGCCTGGCTAAGTTTGCTTAGAATCATGATCTACCAATTTAACTTCAACTCTCCTTGCCAAGAAAGGATATATTTTCCTATCTGGAATATATAAGTACAGTTTATTAAATAAATCATTAACAGAGATGTGGTCAGCATTATGAAAATCCAGAGAAGATTATGAGAAATACAGAGCTCACTTAGCCCTAAGGATCAGGGGAAAGGAGGTTCATTTACCAAAACTAGAAAACCAAAAGAAAGACCAGAGAGAGCAAGAAAAAAAATGTGGTCTTTGCAAAGGGACAGTGGCAATCAGTGGGGTCTTACAAAAAGGAAGGAAATAAATACTATCATTTCTTTTCCTCTCAGCACCTGTTCCCTTCTCTCTCAATTGGAATTCCTAAGCTAAGACACAAAGCAAGGTGGAAAAGAATGGAGAGGAGATCTGATAATACAGAAGGAGATAGTTTAAGAGTAAACACTTGCCTTTCGTGTTAGCTAGTATGTTGCTTGTTGCCTCTTTAGTAAAATAAATCTATTGATATCTATTAATAATACTACCAAGGAGTTAGTAAATTTCTCCATGAGTCCTGATACCTTGAGCAAGCTAGTAGATGGTTGGTAGATGGATGGATAGACAGATGGATGTATTGACAGATTGTTAGTAGGTGGAAGAAGTCAGCCAACTTTCTATATTATCATAAATACATACTTGAACATGAAGTCTCTCTTTATCTTTGTACTATGGGGGGGGGCAAGGGCCAACACTGAAGCAGTAGATTTCATATTGACATTGGTAGCAAACAGTTATAGTTCAAGTCTTTATAATTTGAATAGGGGTATTATAATAGTTATTTAAAATGAAAAACAGGGAAAGAAATGGAACTGTTTGCTTTACTGCATCTCCATAATTCCTTTCCTTTTCTGTGACCATAACCACGAATGCATAATAGAGTCATTAAGCAGACTTTTAAATTGAGATACTGGGACCACAGGCCACTTAAGTCAGAACTCCTGAAAACAGGACCCGGGGGAGGGGGGACTATTTGTCAAAGTTCCAAAGCACAGCCAAGTTTGAGAACTACTGATTTGCTCTCCCTGAGATCTATCCCTACAAAGTCCACAAATTTTCTAGTCCCCCTAGTAATTAACATTTAAAGGAAGCTAAATGCCACCTTGCTGATAATGTTATATGTGATACAGATTGCAGAAATTCTTTGGTTTGAAGTCTGGGGAAAATTTACATATAAAGGAATAAAAAAACACCCAGCTTGTAAAATAACCTGTGTTAGTTGAGATTATTTGAATGCTTTCCTTTACTGCCTCCTTATCAGAATTCAAAGGGGCATGGAGCTTTTAGAACAGCCCTAGTGAGGAACACTTTATACTCTGTCACTGAAAAATGAAAGTGTTCATTTCCTCTCAGACAAGTCAGTAACAAACAACTATTTTCTAGCAACTGGACCATATCCATCTATTCATTTCCTGTGCCTCATTGAACATCATTAGGAACATAGCGGGTTTTTAGTTACTCCCAATCCTAGTTACTGTAGAATTAGTCAATTACACGACAATTAAAATAAAAAACAGCAAGGAGGGTTTTCTTTTAAGCAATACTCAAAGCTTTCAAAAATTGGTAGACTATTTATTTATTTATTCATTTATTTATTTATTTTGATTTTCATTCATGATCACAATGTAGCTCCAAAGCAGATCATAGGCCAGGAAATAAATACTTTCTAGGGTACTTTTTTGCTTAAGTAATTATTTTCTTCTTATAGTAATAGATGATTTTGCAAAATTGAATCTTACCAAAATAAGAGAATATCATATTACTCCTATAAAAATATTAAGTGTTAACACTTAAAACATTGCAATAAAAATGAAATGGTTATTACAGAGCAGAGAAAGGGGTGTGGTTATTGGTGGTTTTTATATCTATCATAATGTCTATAATAAGCATATGGTAATTTAATATAATAATCTATTAGCCATCGTGCTTCTGAGTTGGGGAATACTCTGACCCGATATAAATATTTTTCTTCACTTGTTTTGATGATATATTCACCAAATAACTTGATAAAAATAATTTCAATATCCACTGAGGAAGTCAAACATCTCTCTCACAAGCACACGTGTGTGTTGGGGGGGGGGCACGTGTAGAAGAGGTAGGTATAACTTGCTATTCTGAAGAACAAAATTTCTAACCAATAGAAAACCTTCATATACTGTGATTTTTAAATGAAGATAGATGAATATAAACTCTTTGCCTGCATTCCGGCTGTATATATTGACAAAGCTAAAACATTAACTAGGGGAGAGGACCGCCCTGCACGTATTCTTACTCCTATTGATTCTAAAGCATTTAGGCCTAAGACCTGAAAAGCTTTTCTTTCTTCTTTTGTTTTTACTGATCAGATTTCACATATAGAATTAGACATGTCCAACAGACCAGCTTTATCAGCATGAGTCATGTCCCACCACACAACTTTCTGAGTTCAAAAAAATCACATCCTCATTTCAATACTACAGTATCCAAGTTGTGCAAAATTTAAGTAGTTTCATTGCTGAATTTGAGCTTCATATGTAAAGTCATATGAGGCAATGGGACATGTAAAGGAGCAATACATACGATACGATTCCATATATATATGGAAGATATAGATATCAATATTTGTAATCCATTCCTATTTCAGCACATAACTCTATTGGAATCACCAGAGACTCCATACAAGCCAAAAGTGTGTATAACATAGACAACTGTGAAAAGACATGCTTTCCACGAGAACCAAAGCTTTATTTCTGATAAAAAAAAGAGAGAGAGAGAGAGACAGCAGCTTCGCCAAGACAGTGCATAGCCTACTCAGTGTCAATAGGAAGAGAACAAATCTAGTCTCTCATCTTTCTTTGTTACATTCTCATTACTAGACCAAGAGTGGTATTGATCTGTGGAAAGATGCACTTGCTGAGGGCTTCTACAAGTTCAGAAATGGAGTTCAAGTTCTGAGACCTAGATGATCACAGAATAGGTTCAGTTCAATTCCTGTTCTCTGAGTTTGAAAAATGGAAAAACTTCCAGGATGATGGCAGGACTATCAGTTCATTTCCTTCTAAACATTTCTATCTTTGATTACTTTGTTTGGCTGTAAAATGTGTATAATAGTAGCTGTAAGGTCTTTGACATTTAGAATCCACTATGAACATGCTGAGAATTCTAACACAAGATGTATATGAAGCGAGGGTCATCAAAGGTAAGTCAAGCCACTCATGCCTGGCTTAAGATATTAACTTGAGTATTTTATTGAAAAAAAAATTCAAACACATTTCTCTGCTTCGTTTTCAACCTCAATCATCATTGTCATTCAAATTTCATATGGTAGAAAGGTAAAACTCATTTTCATTTACAAAAATAGCTAAGCATTATGATTTGAATAGCTACTCTCAGTGTGTCTGAGTTCTTTAGCTATCAATTGAAAACCAAGACACGGCCTACTGAAGATTCATATCTTATTTGCTACACATGCCTAGGTCGATAGGAAATTAAGAACATTAGTCACAAAGCCCTCTTTTCCCCTTAAGATATTCTCTGTTCACTTTTTTTTGATGGATAGGATTTATCACTTCTGCTTAGACAATGGCATGTCCAGCTTCCTTTTACTCTCCTTTTCCCTGCAAATAAAAATTAAATAGCGAATTACTGCATTTTATCTGTCTATGGATAACATAGGATTCAGAATTAGCTTCTGCTTTCCTAAGCCCTTACTAGAATTCCAGAAGACCATCTCAATTTTTATTTTCTTGGCCACACATATGTTTTCTTTAAGTGAAAGAACCCACAGTTATCCCTGCCAAATTGTAAAGTTTCTTTTGTGTACATTTATAATTGTGAGTGTTTGTGGGTTTTTTTTTTGCCCCAATTGTGGTTCTCTTCAGTTACTAGACATCAATACCACCCATCTTGCTGCCATTTGATTAAGCAATATCTTTAAGAAAAAATTTAAAATATCTTTCCTTTTCAAACACTCTCTATCTGCTTTATCCTATAAAATCTCAGCTTTGCCTTTTTCTATGGTGAAATTGATCTTTTATTAGTTTCTCCCATGTACATGTAAGCATTTTGCTAAAATAAATGAAATATTTTTGAGTAGCTATTTATACTATATTGGCCTTTCACCTGTGTCGGTAGCAGCAATATACTTGATATCTAAATTTACTCTCGCTTTCCTTTTGCATTCTGTCATTCCAATATTTCTTTCAACTGGAATTTAGTGTTCCAAGTTGCTTGTTCCCCTTACTTTTTTTCTGTACCAAAGACCTCCAGAAAACAAACGAAGCAAAACAAAAATCTCAAATCTATCAAAAGATTCTCATGAAGGGAATATAAGTAAAGCACAGGGTATATAAGTTTATATAAAATATAAAGTAAATGAATAAAGAAAAACATTAATGAAGTTTGATCCTTCGCAGAGAAGTTTCTCATTTTTTCTACCAGTCAGATTGAACTGCCTTCTACTACATTTGGAGGGGCTATGTGTTCACATGGGGGGGGGTATAAACAGATCTTTACATTAGGAAGAGATTTAAGAAATGACTGAAAACTCAAGAAATTTATTAATTTTTATATTGTTATTTGAAGTTAAGACATCAGTGGAACATAAGAAAAGAGAATGCATTTGAATATTAAACCAGAACACTCTCCTTTAATGTAGCAGAGGTACCTTGTGGGTGAACAAATATGAAATTAAATGTAAATCCAACATCATAGTTGGTTCTACAGTAAAATATACTTATAATTTTATAATAATATACATGGTCTTTATGTTTTCACATTTTAGAAATAATCTTTGACAAAATATTAGAAACCTAATTATATATAGAGAACAAAGAAAAATATGTCCGCATAAAATTAAAAATAGAATTTATAGAATTTTGGAGAAGAAAGTTGATAGGAGAAATTAAGATACATGGAAACCCATTAAAATCCCCATTTCTGCACATAAAGGTTTAGGAGCTACTGTTCACACTTTGTAGAAAAAGCATGATTTAATTTTATTCTTTCTATAGGTGTTCTCCATGAGACTTAGAGTACAGTTAAGGCATTTCTTTACAAACTTATTATTGCATTTTACTGAAATGGCTTTACTTTTCCACTAAACTTCAAAAAAAATTGCATTGAAAATAAAAAAAAATTAGTCAATGGGGGAAATACACATGAGGGATACCTTAATAATTTTTCTCTGTTGGACATGGCAAAGGCCTTTGCCATCACGTGCATTGTAGAAATAGCATTAATAGAAAGGACAGATATAAGAGCAAGGAAAGAGATGTCTTGATTGAGGGAGCCATTTTGGGGTTAGCAAGAAACCTGGCTCTAGAAAAATTCTCAGGAATCCACAAGGATGACCCCAGCTAACACCTTAAGCAATAGAGAAGGAGCCTGAACAGGCCTTACCCTGTAGTCAGACTGATTATTATCTTAAATATCACCATAGAACCTTCATCTAAAACAGACGGAAACAGAGACAGAGACCCACATCGGAGCACTGGACTGAGCTACTAAGGTCCAGTTGAAGAGTGAAAGGAAGGAGAGTATGAGCAAGGAAGTCAAGGCCATGAGGGGTTCACTCACTGAGACAGTGTGCCTGAGATAATGAAAGCTCACCAACTCCAACTGGACTGGGAATCAACAAGCATGGAATCAAACTACTCCCTCTGAATGTAACTGACAGTTGGGGCAGACTGAGGGACCAATGACAATGGCACTGGGATTTGTCTCTACTGCATGTACTGGCCTTTTGGGATCCTATTCTCTTTGGATATATAACTTGATCAACCTGGATGTAGTGGGGAGGGCCTTGGACTTCCCACAGAGCAGGGTGCCTTGCCCTCTCTTAAAATTGGAGGGGGATTAGCGAAAGGTTGTGTGGAGGGAGTGGGAGGGAAGTAAGAGGAAAGGAGGAAGTGGGAATTTGGATTGGTATTTTTTAAAGTAATAAAATAATAATAATAATAATAATAATAATAATAATAAAAGAAATAGCATTAATATTACTCTTTGAGTTTTTTGAAATTGCTTACACTGGAACATTATATAAAGCTAAATTTTAATATCTTGTGTTATGTGAAGTTGGATTTTTACTTTTTAATATAATTATCAAAACTATTTTTTTCAAAATGCAACTTAACTCTCTCATTTCAGATACTGCTTTTAAGTTCTACTTTGGTATACTCTCCCCTTCCACAGATCTGTCTGATTGTGATATAAGTTACATTGACAAAGGGTTATTTGTTGTTTATCCTTAGAGAGTTTACTCTAACGACAATAAGGGTTCCATGTCTCAGAATAGAACATGTGTATTTTAAATGTCCTCCAAAAATTCTTCTGGCTCAGTATGGCTCCCTGGCTCTGTAACAGTAATAATGAACAGCAAAGAACTAAGAATGTAAACATTTTACAGCTTGAAACAAACCATTGCCAAGAGAGTTTACTATTGTTTATCCTATAGCATAAAAATGCACAGCTATAATAGCTCATTCTCCTCAGGAAAAAAAAAAGGAAATGTGTATTATCTGGGTAGAAGCATTGCACATTTAGAATCTAATGGACAAAAGACCATAAGTCTGCCTGTCATAACTATACAAGGAGAAAGGACAAGTTATTCAATATTTCTTAAACACTACCATCTATACTGCTATCAGGTTAACTTCAGATTAATATCTCTCACAACTATATGCCCTCTAGTTAATTTTTATGTTTGATTATACCATAGGTTATAGAAGAACATACATACCCAAGTAAAATTTCCTTCCAAAATTTAGGTATCTAAAAATATACTTAAATATCTTTTTTGTTTATTCATTGACTTTCCTGCTAAGTTAGTTCACAGAAATTTCTGATTTTGAACATCTCTGGATAATGAGAGCTTTGCTTTCTAACCAGGTACTTAAAGAGTGATAGGCTGGAGCAGTGGTTACATTTTATTAGTATCATTATTTCTGTCACTTTTAATATGAGGTTTGCAAGAATAAGTTATATTGTTGTCACAGGTGATCTTTCTTAATATCAATTGGATAATAGTATTGGTTTTGGACATGCATTCTGTAAGACTTTTTATAATATTTGGCATATTTTTGCATTTGGACTACAAAGGATGGCATTTTTAAGAGTACTATGTTTGAGCACTCTACTTTTTTTTCTGATGTTAATAGACTTCTTTTTAGGTTTAAATAGACTATTTGCCATATTTTTAACTTCTCTTCTCTTCCACCTTAAATGAAATTTCAACCTTCTAAATTGTGAATGAGTTCTTTTAATTTCACCAATATTTTTCATAATATAGAAATATTTTATATTTTATTACTTTAATATTTTATGACCCCTCCTTACATGCATGGGATAGATTATTATGACTATTATTTTTTTTGCTGCAGAGAACTTTTACTTTTGGTTTGGTATCTCTTGATGTCTCTACTCCACCTTGGAGATAAGACTTTAGACAGTTGACTATTTTCATAAGACAAATCTAATTTCAGCATGAAGATTTAGTGGCCTCTTGTTGGTTTAATTTATCATAGCGCTTAGACATGTACATTCTTATTATTAGTCATTATTTTTGTTTATGAGATATTTAGTATCATAATAAGATATATATGGGCTTTTGAATACCAATGTAGAAGCTCTGAATCTATGTTTGTGGTTTCGAAATTTTAGAAACAATTCATAATTTGATATTTGAAAGAACTTAGCTAATACTTTTTTCTTTCTTTCTTTTTGCTTTTGTTTTGTAAGACAGAATTTCTCTTCATAACAGCCCTGGCTGTTCTGGAACTCACTATATAGACCAGGCTGCCCTCCAATACACAGATATCTGCTTGCCTCTGTCTCTCTCAAGTGCTGGGATTAAAGGCTTTCACCACCACACGTAGCATCTGTCTAATATTCTTAATGGTATTTCTCTTACTCTTTAAAAAATATATCATGAAGCTAAGTATCTGTTCTCCTAGTTTTCCTTATGTCTAGTAAAAAACCATGAATCTTCTTTTATTGCAGCTTTGTTTTCCCAGATATTTAAAATTTGCTTTCTGAAATCATTAATTTTTAGATAGACTCTTTTTGTTTAAGAAATAACATATATATATACATATAACCAAAAACTAGAATCAATGTTGCCCTACAGCAGTACTGATCTGAGTTGTTGTCAACACCCAGGGCCAATTTGGAGGACCACGGTCTGTTCATCTACCTCTGACCATGTCTGTATTCACAGACCATGGGGCACCCAAGGCCATGCTGATCTGTGTTGTTGGTATTGCCACCTCAAGCCATGGGGATGTCCAGGACATGACTGCTACCTAGAGTCATGTCTTGGTCTGTGGTCCTGTCCGTGACTCCGGTTGCCACCAAGGGCTCTGAGGATGCCAGGGTTCTGGCTAGCCACCTGGGACTATGCTGATTCCCTGGGGGACATGCTGCTGCCAGAGCTGCTACTGGGGCCATGGTGGCATCTGGACCTGAGCTGCTGCTGAGGACCATTTCTGGGTCCACGTCTGTGTGGATGTCCATGACCAGTGTTAGCACAGGGATCATTGGAACCATGCTGTGTTGAGCCAATCACTGGCCTGGAATGGCTGGTCCTGTTCCTCACTGGATATTGCAACAGGGAGCTGGCCCAACCCCTCAGGAGAGAGTTTGCCCCCTCTCCATAGGCATGCATGTTACCAGGCAGGCACATTAGAGCTGATCCTGTGGTCTAGGACACAGGTGAGTGGACCCTGAGGGCATGAGAGCAGGAGAGCTGACCCTGTCCCTCTTGTCTGCCATGTGGTGGCATTGGTAAAGGAAAAATGTCCCCCATCTATTACCACCTTCAGTGGGTGAAGGAGCTGACCCTGGGGTCACAAGAGTAGGAGATCTGGGCCCTGACCTTCACTGGCTGCAGTGCATGAGAAAGCAAACTTTGCTTCCTGCCTGAGCAGCACAATAGAACTGACCCTGTTGTCTGTGATGCCAGGGAGCCAGCCCTGAGGGTGTGAGAACAACAGAGTTTAACTGTCCCCTTAATCTGCCATTTGGTGGCATGGGCAAGGGAAAGACACCCTCCCCCTCTATCACTTGCTACCTGTGGCAAGCAAGAGAGCTGGCCCAGAGGTCAAAAGGGTGAGAACTAGCCCTGCCCTACACTAGATGCAGTTCAGTAGAGCTGAACTAGTTGTCAGGTCCACAGGTGAGCCAGGCCTGAGGATTTGAGAGCAGGACAGCAGACTCTGCTCGTCCCGTCCCGCCCTGCCCCTGTCCCTCTCATATTCTCCCTGCAGTAATCAGGAGAGAGGGTCCTGAACCCTGCCTGGGCTAAACAGTCGATCTGTTCCTGGCAATGTGAGTCGGGGGGACCTGGATATGAGGGCCCGAGAACAAGAGAACTGGCCCAGCTCCTTGATGTAGGCTGTATTGGGTGAGCTAATCAAGGCAGTGCTGGAGAGCTCATCCTGGTAGTAACTGACTAGGAGAGAAAGCTAGTGAGCTGACCAACCTAATTACCAGCCAGGGCCAGAACCAGGGCTATGAGTTGGTCCATCCTGGCATCCCCTGAACCTATGAACTGCTGGAACATGTGAAGGAGAGTTACCTACAGATCCAAAACAGCAGGCTCTCCATGACATGGGATAACAGAATATCCCAGAGGAGCGGAAGTGAAATACCATTATCTGTTGTGTAGCAGAAAGCAGAAGCCTGGAGTCAGACCAATTACTCCTGGCAATGACCATTTGCAGTTAAAGATGATTGGACTAAAGGGTCAACTGTGAGTTTTAACAGGCTACATTGCATCTTCCACAAAATTGTTCTTTTGTTTTTTGTTTTGCTTCTTTGTTTTGTTTTGGTTTTTCTTTTAAATTTGGTTTTGTTTTAGGGGGAGGGTGCAAGGGCAGAAGGCAGATGTGAGGGGACTTGGAGGTAAGTGGTAACAAAATGCATGATGTGAAAATCCACAAATAATCAGTTAAAGTAAAAAATGAAAGAGAAAGAAACTGAATTAAAACCACTAATAGAAGGGAAGGAGGGGGGACCTGGGAAACATGAGAATTGGGATAAAGGAAAGGTGGATAGGGGAGCACGGAAACACAATTCTTAGTAAAGGGAGCCACTTTAGGGTGGGCAAGAGACTTGACCCTAGAGGGGCTCCCTAGTGCCCAAGATGAGGTTCCCAGTTAGTTCCTTGGGCAGCTGAGGATTGGGAACCTGAAATGACCCTATCCTAGAGCAATACTGACGAATATCTTGCATGTCATCATAGAATCTTCATCTGGTGATGGATAGAGATAGAGACAGAGACCCACACAGGAGCACTGGACTGAGCTCCCAAGGTCCCAAGGAGGAGCAGAAGGAGGGAGAACATGAGCAAAGAATTCGGGACCACGAGGCGTGCATCCACCCACTGAGACAGTGGAGCTGATCTACGGGGAGCTCACCAAGGCCAGCTGGACTGTGACCGAAAAAGCATGGGATAAAACCGGACTCTCTGAACATGGCGAACGAGGGCTGATGAGACACCAAGGACAATGGCAGGGGGTTTTGATCCTACTTAATGTGCTGGCTTTGTGGGAGCCTAGCCAGTTTGGATGCTCACCTTCCTAGATATGGACGGAGGGGGGAGGACCTAGGACTTAACACAGGGCAGGGAACCAGGACTGCTCTGTGGACTGGAGAGGGAGGGGGAGAGGAGTGGGGGGAGGGGGAGAAGGGTGGGAGGAGGGGAAGGGAAATGGGAGGCTGGGAGGAGGTGGAAACTTGTTTTTTGTTTATGTTTTTTTTTCTTCTTTTCGCAATAAAAAAAAAGAAGTCGAAATAACGCATTTTCAAAAAGAAAATGACAAAGAAAAGAAAAAAAAAACCTGCTGCTGACTTACAGCTGGCCAATCTAATATAAATCAATAGTTTCTTATGCTCTCAGAGAATCATATGATTATATAATATCTACTTATTAAAAATCTCAAAATTTGTAAAATGGATTTCTGTTCTTATTACAATATAATTCATTTTTTTTGCACCAGGAACATTGTAACAAAAACAGGTTAGTGAGTTTAGCAGTCTTGCTCAGTGATGTGTTACTGACAATACATGCTTTTAAAGTGCATGCTTCATGGACTTTTCTCTCCTTTTTGCCTTTGCTTCACTCTGATTTAATTTGAATTTACTGACTCTTCTATAGGAGCTGGTATTTTTCCCCCAAATCCAGTGGTTTGCAACCTTACCTTGACATTATAATTACCTGGGGAGCTTTTAAACATCTCAATGATCAGAATGCTTCTTGAACCAATTAAATCAGAATCTTCTCAGGCAGGACCTGGGCAACTGTGCATTTTAAAGGCTCTTATGAAGTCGCAATAGCTGAGGAGTTCAGCAAAGCCACAGGAACACCAGAGCCATTAAAATATGCAGAAAGGGAAGGCTTTAAGATTAACATTTAAGGTTTATAAATCTTGCAAATGTAGCTAATTGAACAAATAATTAAATAAGTTAATCCCAGTATCTTCAAAAAGCACATTTACTTTTGTCATGAACTGCACCTCTCAATAGATTGTCCAGAATGTCACCCATTCAGGGAAACCACCACACTCACAAAATTTATCAGGAAAAAAATTATTTTATTCAACTGAGAATCTTTAATTGTCTTTTGGAAAATTCATCCAGCATCCCTTAAGCAATTTTTATACTGTATATACAGAAGTAATTAGGAATCTGGCCTCCAGCCCAATGCAGAATTGAAATAAAAACCCTCAAAATTAAATTCTGCTCGTTCATTATCTTCTCCTTTTCTTCTAAAATTCTTTTAAAGTTGTCTGCATAGCATAATTTAAAGTTGTTTTCATTCACACTCTGCATTTACTTATTCATGGAGTCATAACTTTAAAAAAATTGGTTGAGTTGCCCAGGAATGTTTACTTCAGCATTAAAATAATGACGATCCAATTTAGTGTTATTTAGATATTGAATTAAAAACTAGTCTATTACTAATTTGTCAAAACTTATTTGTCAAAAGATAAAAGCAATTGTTATTAATCTTTTCACAAGTAAAAGCCATGCATTTTTCATATATTACTATAGCATTTTTAAGTACCCTGTACAACTAGAAAATCAATATAATCCTGGTCCTATAAAGAGGATTCCAAGCTAAGAGGAATATGAAGGCTACAGAAGATCCAGGTAGAGGAAATGAAAAAAAAAAGCAATCTTGCTGTGCATTGGTAACCCATGCTTTCATTCCCAGCATGAGAGAGGCAGAGGCAGGTGGACCTTTGTGAATTCAAGGCCAACCCAGTCTGCAAGGTTTCTCTGTGTAGCCAGGACAGCCAGGATACACAGAGAAACCTGTCTTGAAAACCAAAACAAACGAAAAAGCAATCTTTCCCAGGAAGATGAAGAGGGCAAACTAACATCTCTAAATTTTAGTGTAATGAATTTGAGACATTACATGGTACAATTTATCTGCTATTTATGAAAGTAAATCCTATGTCTCTGGCCTATTACCATACTTACTGGAATTTAAGAGCTAAACAGGATGGATACACTCATCTAAAAATGTAGTAATAATTGGACTTTAGTGTATTTTTGTGCATATATATAAATAATACTTTCAGACATGTTTCTATTGCAAAAGCCACATTAAGTAAACTATGAAAGTATGTTTTAAGCATTGTTCTATTGCTATGAAGGGACGCTTATAAAAGAAATCATTTAAGTGGTGACTTGCTTACCATTTCAGAGGCTTAGTCCGTTACCATCATGGCAGGGAGCATAGTAACACACATGTGTTGGAACAGTAGCTGAGAGCTACATCGTGATTTGCTGGCAGAGAGGATGAGCCTGGCATAGGATTTTGAAACTTCAAATTGTACCCACAATAGCACACTTCTTCCAGCAATGCCTCACCTACTCCAATAAGGCCACACCTTTAATCCCTGTCTAGTAGCACCACTGACTAATGACCAAGCGTTCAGATATCTGAGCCTATGGGGGCTATTCTCTTTCAAACTACAACATTGTATTCCTCATGTTCATAGGCGTGTAGCCATATCATAATTCAAAGATGCATTCAGTCCGCTTCAAAAGTCCCTATAGTTTGTAACCATCTCAACACTGTTTTCCAGTCCAGAGGCTCTTCTGGGATATATGGCAATCTGTTAAGTGTAATCCCCCATAAAATAAGAATCAAAAAGAATGTCACATACTTCCCACATGCAATGGTACAGAACTTATGTCACCATCTCACAATGCAGGAAAGGGTACACAGTGAGGAAATACTGCACCAAAGTAAGAACAACTAGCACTACAAACTCTAAATTCTGCATCTCCATCTGATAGCAAATAGCTCTTCAGATTTCCAAGTCCTTTCACCTTTGCTGACTGCAATATAGTTCTTTCTCTTGGACTGATTCACACCTGGTCTGCAGCTTTCCTTGGCAAGTATCCCATGACTCTGCCACCTCCAACATCTTTGAGTTTCCAAGACAATCCACTTATCACCTTCATAGTTCCAGGCAATGGCCTGTCCAGACCTCTATGTAGTGACATCTCAGATATACATCTGGCCTCAGTGGCTTTCCTTTGACACAAGGGGAGATTCCAAAAACCCTTTCTTATATCCTTGGCTCTGAAGTTAGAAGCACCACGTGTCTGAAGCTGCCAAGTTCTATTGCTTGATGGAGCTGTTGGTGAAGGTTTCCTTCACCGAAGAAATTCAGGCATATGAATCATTCCCTCAATCAAGATATCTCTCTCCTTGCTCTCATATCTCTCCTTCCCCCATTTCGACCATCCCATTCCCTCAAATTCTCCTCAACTCCCCTTCTCCTCCCTCTACCCCCTGCCCCCCTGCCCCCCTGCTCGCAAATTTTTGTCTGATTCCAATTTCCAGGTGGGTCTGTATATGTTTTTCTTTGGGTTCACCTTATTACTTAGTTTCTCTAGGACCCTGAACTATAGGTTCGTTGGCCTTTGTTTATGATTAGTATTCACTTATGGGTGAGTACACACCATATTTGCTCTTTTGAGTCTGGATTACCTTACTCGGGATGATGTTTAATTTTGTCCATTTGCATGTCTTTAATTTTTATTGCTAAGTAGTATTCTAATGTGTAGATGTGCCACACTTTCTTTATCCATTCTTCCATTGAGGAGCATCTAGGTTATTTCTGGCTATTACAAATAATGCTGCTATGGACATAGTTGAACAAATACTCTTGTAGTATGATTGAGCATATTTTGGATATATTCCCAAGAGTGAAACCTGAGGTAGGTTGATTCCCAGTTTTCTGATTGAGGGAGCCATTATGGAGTTAGCAAAAGCCTACCTCTAGAAAAATGCCCAAGGGCCCTAGCCTGTTTGGATGCACACCTACCTAGGCCTGGATGGAGGGGAGAGGGCCTTGAACTTCCCACAGGGCAGGGTACCCTGCCCTCTCTTAAGACTGGAGGGGAGGGAGGAGGGTGAGTGGGGAGGTGGGAGAGGAATGAGAGGAGGGGAGGAAGTGGAAATTTTTGAATGGAAAAATAAATTTTAAAAAAGAAAAATGCCCAAGAACCCACAGGGATGAACCCAGCTGAGACCCTAAAAAATAGAGAGGGTGTCTGAACTGACCTTACCTTAAATATCACTATAGAACCTTCGTCCAACAACAGACGGGAACAGAGGCAATGACCCATATAGGAACACTAGACTGAGCTCCTTCCAAAGATCCAGTTGAAGAGTGGAGGAAGTGAGAGTATGAGCAAGGAATTCAGGACCATGAGGGGGTCATCCACTGAGACAGTTTGCTTAAGCTAATGTCAGCTCACCAACTCCAACTGGACTGGGAATGAACGACCATGGAAACAACTAAGCCCTTCTGAATGGGGTTGACAGCTGGGGAAGACTGAGGGGCCACTGATAGTGACACTGGGATGTGTCTCTACTTGCATATACCAGCTTCATGGGATCCTATTTTCTTTGGATGTAAACCTTGCTAAACCTAGACATAGTAGGGAGGGCCTTGGACTTTCCACAGGGCAGGGTTCATGGTACTACTTTCTTAGGGTTGGAGGGGTGGGGGGAGGGTCTGTGGAGGGAGAGGGAGGAGGGGAGGGAATGGGAATTTGGATTGGTATTATTTAAAGTAATAAAATAATTTATTAAAAATGAATCATTCTTCATACATCCATTGTATTTTCTCTTTATTGTAATTACTTATCCCAGTTTTATAGGATCAAACATTTAAGAAAATAAATAAAGCTATCATGTATTAGGAATGATAATGACTAAAGACATCTATGATTATGATAAAAGAACCCAGATGTCCATCAAAATCCCAGGAAAATATTCATTTGTGCCCACTTTCATTTATTCATACATTTAATAATCATTTATATAGTCTCTTATTAGCCATACACTATAAGCTAAATCCTGGGAATACAAGAGAAGTGAGCATACAATTGAGTTTGCTTTTGTCCGTTAAATTCTATCCAATTTTCAGGTGGTATTCGGTTGGTTGAATCGCCTAAATTTACCTTCTAGGATCATCACACTCACACTCTCAACTATTTCCCACTTTACAAAAACATCACAAACACCATAAACTGAGAAAATTATCAGTCCAGGGAGGCTCGTTCCTTCAGTAGTGAAGAATTCCTATATTGTCAGCAAGATTTAGCTGACAGGCAATGAGGTAAAACGGCTACAAGCATTTCCACTAATCTGCAGCTTTAGACTATACCCCATCTTCTTTCAGGTGGAACACAGATGGATAATCAAAAGTTTTCCCAGTCCAGGACATACTAAAATCTTAGAAGGCCATCAAACTTCATATTTGACACATTCGTGTCTCTGACCCTAATGGATTACTTTACAGAACAAATTTCTCTAGACATATAACTCAAAGGGGAAAATATCAATATTTGAAGAAAATAAATGTGCTTGTATGTGATTCTACCTTATGATTCATTTGTTATTCCTAGGGTGTTCTCAAGCAGGGTAAGTGGACTACTGACGACAAAATAATCTCTAGAATTCTGACATCTTCTATTACCTTAGACTGATTGAAAATCAGCTTCTCTTCTGTTGAGATGAATTACGTGACAGTTACTAGAACAATTCTTCCCAGGGGTTTCCCCTTTCTAAAACCTTTCCCACCCCCAGTCCTCAGAAAGACAGTTTAGTGAGTTGCAGTCTATCTCAAGGCATTATTCATATAACCCAAGGAAATTTAGAAAGGCTTGATGACTCATTTGTAATGATCTGAGAGGTACCTGATGTATTCTATTCATTTTATTTTTATATTTCTTTGAAATAAATGTACTTACTGCCCTAAGGGTAACTCTGATATTAAAAAGAGTCACATTTATTACATATGTAGCAGAACCTATATGCCCAAAATAAAATTATTTATGAGAAACGTTAACACAAAAAAAGATGCTAAGCTCTTGGAACATCTTGCATGTTTGCATTTGAAACCACCTCCATCCAAATATTGATGCAGAATAAATAGCCTTTAGGAAAATTTTCAGAATGTGTTAGGATAAACCATTTTCCCAAGGCACTCTTCTGTGGCGAGAGAGTATTCAATAACAGACTTTCCTCTAAATGAGGAAGAGGTACTGCTGAAGTCACTTATGGAGGCTTATGTGTGTTCTGTGTCTTCAGCTTACTTCAGAGAAATGTCAGGTCATCATATGTTTCAAGTGTCTGAGTTAAAGTTCAGATCAATTTTATCCCACATTCAGTCAAAAGCCTTAGTCTCCTAAGAGGCTGGAATATTTTTCACAACCCGTAATTCACTTTCCCATGATTGCATCTTCTATATGAAAGAAAAACAATCAGCATTGTCTTTCTAAAATTTGGACATATGAGTTTAAAAATCAAACTTTTATAAGTGAATTCATGTACTTTTCAGACTGTCAATTCTGGCTACAAATCCCAGTCTTGGAAAACCTTTACTTTTTCACTATACATTAAGTTTCAGAAAGATAATCTTCTTAAAAAGCTTTGAAATTTCATGGTACTACACCAGTAAAGATTTCTAGTTCAAACTTAAAAGGTAAAGTAATTGTTTCAGAATAAATGGTCATATTTACAAGCAAACAATGAATTTTTTCTTTTACCAAACAAGGTTCTAGTGAATTCATCATTTAGTTAAAAATGAGCATTGTGCCAAATATATAAAAAGCAATATTATCTCATTCTATATTTTCCATTTCTGGAAAACCAATCAAGTAATATAAGTCAACCACAATTCTATGGGTTTGCCCCTCTTTACAATAGTCTGAGGTTAACAAATTTAATTACCACCTAGGCCAACATCCATGATTTTGAGTTGACCCACCTCAACATACAACCTATTATCTACTGGAGAGTATGAAGGTACTGTGGAATCATAGCTACAATATTCTCATGACTGGGAGCAACAATAGGATATCCAAGAGGAGTTTTGGTGAGGGTCTAATATTGATGTTGTACCAGAAGCCAGAGCCCTTGAATAAGACCAACAACTCATTGTAATGAATGTGTACAAGGAAAGCTGTTTGAGCAAGTGAATATACTGTGTAACAAACTGTAGCTCCCAAAGCCATTACAACAAAGTATATATATATGAGGCAGGAAAGACTGAGGAGCAAAGTTGAGTTTTGTTTTTTATCAATTTTCTTTTATTTTTTGTAAATGATAAAGAATGATGTTAGGTAGCATGTTGAATAAAGTAAAGGCAACCAAAACAATGCCCTGGATCTTGAAGTATCAGGTAGTGAGAACAAACAGGACATCCCTAATTCCATAACACTAATGATCCCCACTCAGACCTGATCTTTCATTCTCCCTTTAAAACACCATGCCATCCTTACAAAGTGAAGTAGAATTCACTCCGCTTTGGCCTCTGTTTCCATACTGGGCTAATATGACTGAGTGAAATCTGGTCTCACTAGTTTAACTGATGTTCCCATGCAGTTGGTCCTTAATTTGTAGCCGACTTACTTGGTTTCAGGTTGTCAAGATTGCAGGATTATCAGCACTCATTTCTCAAGACCCTAGCTGTAACCAATTTATCTATTCATCTTTTCTAGAATATAGCATGTTTTATTAAATACCTTTTTAAATAGTAGGGCAAGTTTTACTACCTTTTATGAGTCAAGGGCTGGAAAAAAATGCCACAGTTTATATGGTTACTACATTGCTTAGTCAATTTATTTTAAAGGAACAGAATGATGGGCCACATGTCCATTAAAAACAAGCAAAATATCTTTTAAAGATATTATTGATCAGTTCTCATTATACTCAAATAGAGAAAAGTAATAAATACTCAGAAGTCACAATTTTGAGAAATGTGGTAAGACTGATAAATACACCAATATTCTATGAGTCTGGATTTAAAATACAGCATATGGGCTGGGTGCATTCATAACTTACAGATGTTTTTGATCGTTTTACTCTAGGTGTTATTCCCACAAATGTAGAGTTTGAGCTGCTTGAATACACAGACTACATTCGAAGTAATGGGATTAAGACTTTTACCTTTTCTCCATTTTGACAAACTTCCTCATAAATCTTTTAACCTAACCTTTGGCACCATACCCCCACACAAATCTTTTTCATTTATTTTACTAAATAGGCAGTTTCCCCCGGGTTCCACTCAGGTTAGACAAATGCATTTATAGACTTTTCCTTCGAGTTCATCAATGATCTCAATCAGTGACAGGAGTACAGCTGAATCTTTCTTTCAGAGTTACATTTATTTATCTATTGTGTGGACTCCAAATGCCATGGCATATAAATCCTGCATACCAAATACAATAAGCATGCATGCCACAGGGAAATATGACATTTTATTTCAATGCTTCCTTTTGTTTAAGTGCATATAACTGAACCTCATGTATTTCTTAAATAACACAACTTCTTTCATGAAATTACTTGTAATAATAACAAATGTAGGAAACTACACAAAGTAAAATAGATTGCAATTCACCTCTCTTCTTCAAAAATCCAGTGTAAACATAAGTTATTCCATCTCAGATTTATTTATTTTTAGTTTGGTTTCCTTAGTTTGTGACTTTTCTTATTATTGCTCTATTTTATCTTTCATGGGAGCATGGGAGATACTCATTTACTTAATTACTTATTTACTTTATGCCTCATGTTTTCTTCTTATAAGGAAAGTTTTGTTATAAGAAAAGTTTTGTATATAAGGAAACTATATGTGTGTGCGTGTGTGCATGTGTGTGTGTGTGTGTTGAATTTTTTATCTACCTAATAAAAGTTCTTGATGGTGTAGCTGCTTCACCCAGTCTACTTTCATTGAGCACTCATTGCCATATGTTAAGCATGCCTAAAACACTTTATGTTCTGATCAACATTTTGACATTTTAAGTCCATTAGAAAATTCTGATAAGGCAAAAAAACAATGGGGCAATGCTTGTCTTATAGAAGTTATGAATCTCTGTTAATTATAGAATGAAATGTTAACACACACATGTAATATCAGACTATGGAACATAGATTGCTGTTAGTTTATTTTTTGTTTGTAATATTGTATATGTGCTCATCATGTGTCTGTGTAGGTAAATGTGCCACAAAATCCATGGAGAAGTCAGAGGAGAGCTTTGTGGAGATGATTCTGTTCTTCTACATTTATCTGAGTCAACTGGATTCAGGAATTGAATATAGGTCTTCAGGATTGTGAAGCAAGTACTTTCTCAGTTGAAGACTCTCAGGAGCCCTGTTTTTTTTATTTATAATAAAGAGTGAGTCATGTTATAATGGCTCTACAATTGACATGTTCTCTTGTTTATTATTTAGAGTCACTTTCGAATTATATGAATATACAAATGGAATGGTATACATATAGCATGTTCCCCAAAGGTTCATGACTAAAGGAGTAGCTCTCAGTTTAATGATATTGAAAGCTAGGGGAACTACTATGATCTGGGACATAGTGAAAAATGATTGGAAGGAACGTGGTTGCCGAGAGAAGATTAAAATTGATCACTTAGAATGACGTAGATCTTGAAAGAATGGATAAAATCTCCTAACTACGAATTATGATAAAAGAGCAGCACAATCCCTGCCATATCTCCTTCTGCTTTCATTATTTGTCATACTTCTCTGTCCCCTAGTCTCTCCCCATCTCTTCTCCTAGCATTTTTCCTTCTTCCCTCTGCATAAGCATGAAATGCTATATACAATTTGGTGATACAATCAGAAGAACATTTTTACGCTTTAGATGCATTGCTGTTTGAACTTTCCATTACACGAATTCTGAAAAAATACACTTATTTTCTTTTTAATTTATACAACAGATGGTAATTTTTCATAGCAATACAAAATGGACTAACACATGTACCTTGACTGTTAATAATTTCCAGGCTCATTTACATCTGTGTCTAAAATCCCTCAGCTGTTAAAACATGCCTGTAATGTTTGAAAAGAAGAAAGCCATTGTAAGTGTGAAAATTTACTTGGATTAGTAGTTGTTCATCTTTAGAAGGCCACATTTTTCTGATTTTTTTTTTATTGAGAAAAGGAGAAAAAAAAACAAAAAAACAAGTTTCCACCTCCTCCCAGCCTCCCATTTCCCTCCCCCTCCTCCCAACCTTCTCCCCCTCCTCCCCTCCTCCCACCTTTCTCCCCCTCCCCCCACTCCTTTCCCCCTCCCTCTCCAGTCCAAAGAGCAGTCAGGGTTTTCTGCCCTGTGGTAAGACCTAGGACCTCCCCCCTCCGTCCATATCTAGGAAGGTGAACATCCAAACTGGCTAGGCTCCCACAAAGCCAGCACATTACGTAGGATCAAACCCCCGTGCCATTGTCCTTTGCGTCTCATCAGCCCTCATTGTTCGCCATGTTCAGAGAGTCCAGTTTTATCCCATGCTTTTTCAGTCACAGTCCAGCTGGTCTTGGTGAGCTCTCAATAGATCAGCTCCACTGTCTCAGTGGGTGGGTGCATAATTTATGGCAATAAAATTTTAGACTACAGGTGCTTTTTATATACTGAATAATTTGTGATTTGGAAAAATAAATAATGAAAACAGGTTGTTTACAACAGATTTCTATATTTTTGCAATTGGAAAATGCTGATAACTTAGCAAAGATGAAGGAAAATGTATGATTATAATTAACACGTTAGTGTTTTGTGAAGTTTTAATACAGAAAATCAGTGGAATAATTAAGTTCTCACAGTGGATTTATAACACAAATTTACTGAAAGTAAAAGTATGTCATTGTTCTAAATCCATGTACAACTGCAGATAGTTTATATTTACATTACATAGAACACAATTTCTCTTAAACAATTTTGTTGAGTACACTAATGTGGTACATTGTATTGTATTTCATACTTACATTTTACTTAATTTGCAGATAATATTTAATGCTTTATTTGTTCTTTATGCACAAAAAGTTAGCCTTTGGTCTTATATTAGTGCTTTTGCGAGTAATTTATAATGACAATAATTTTAATTATCATATTTTAAATGAGAATTATTTTTAGAAAGATAGTGCAAATTACCCTGTTTATCACTTGAGCTTCAGAAAATACTAGACTATAACAGATATCAAATAAAATGTTTTACTACCAGGGAAATATGGTGGTTCATAGTAGGAAAATATTAGTTGTTTACTCATACAATAAGGTTGAAAACTTTATAAACTTATTACTTTATTCAAACAAAACACATCTTACAACACTGTTTAGCAGATATTAGTCATATCCATTATTAACAAATCAGAATTAATTTCCTGTGTTAGATATACTTGAAGGCAATATTACTTCAGTAGCAGCCAGCATCAGTTCCACTATGGTTGAGTTAGTGTAAAAAGTAATCCTAGATGACAAAATGTATTAGAACCAATGAATCTTTTATACAGTATTCTAAGGAGTTTAACCTAAGACCTGAGTGAGAAGGGAATGGTAATGACATGGTATATAGTCTGTCAGTTGTCCTCCATTGATTAATAACATCTCTGAAAAGACATTCTTCCAAAAAAAGAAATCAGTGTTCTTAGAACATGTATTTATATAGCATTTTTAAGGAGGTTTAAAACAATTATACTGCTATATTGGACCAAACTTAGAAATATATATATATATATATATATATATATATATATATGTGTGTGTGTGTGTGTATGTATGTATATATATATATGACTACACACAGCACATACTACTAAAAATACATATATGTTCACTATACTTTGAAATTTACATACACACTAAAAAATCTGTGTCAAAAGTGAAGACAGTTGACACATAAGAGCATCAACACAGTTTTATAAAGATACACAAGTGGAAAATAAGGATGATGATAAATTATGATGATAGACCACAAGGCATATGATTTTGTCTTTTTTATCTGGGAATGATTGGACATATTCATTGTTAATGTAACTTCAACTATCTAAGGGTAAGTAAATTTGTCATAGTTCATTTCCATTTAATATATGATCATTCAATAATTGTGAAAGTTCTAATGAGGACAACTTAGACACCAAAATTTTCAGAATTAAAATTTTTCTTCAGATACAAAATAGGTTCGGATTTAGCATCTTGTTTAATCTCCTTTTTCATTACTGCGTACCTATCTTAAATTGCATTAGCTCCATATTAAATTATCAATAAATGTTGTTTTGATTAACTTTTAGCACAAATATAGACATGTTAATATTTTCTGTTTCCTTGTTAATTCCCAATAAATATCAGTATAGTAAATACAATGCCATGTTCAGTAGTGCCATATGGATACAATGAACACAACTTAGAAGATCCTATTTCGTCAATAGTAATGTGAATGAGAGGAAACAAACAGAAGTAAGAAGACATCGAGCAAAAAGAAGAAAAAGGAAAAAATGAGAAACGGGGGAGGTGAATACAATAGAATGACCTTTGAAACATTTTTAGGACATAAAAATACAGTGCTTATATTATTATTCTTGGACTGGCAACAGCTTCAGTGGGCATGATTAAAAGGATTTCCTATAGAGCAAGCAGCTGAAGTGTTTATAGCAGAAGTTCAGTACTATGTGGAATTTGCATTAAAACCCAAGAAAGCAGCTACTTTGGTATCACATTTGACTCTTGGGGAACAAGATCCATGTATAAGTTTGCAGTAGCCTTATTAAAACCGTTCTCATTTTTTGAGACTGAGTTTTTTTTCTATTCCTTTCTTATAACACAATATGACAAAAAAGATGGCATGGCTCTATTGCTATCCCATGAAAATGAGTAGGAAAAGGAGCAGATAGTGGCATAGAGGTTGCTGGTGGTGCAGGATACAGGACTGAGGTGAAGTTCCTATCTAGTGTAGCAACTATCTAGTGTAGAGTATCTGTAGTATAACCGACAGAGATGTAAAAGGCCCTGATGTCAGCAGGCAACAGCAGAATTAAGGGATTTGAGTATCAATTCAAATGAGATATTGCATGAATGATAGAAGTCCTACAGAGACAATGAAACAAAGTGGATCGGGAAGTAGGTGATTGCTGCCAGGATCTTACAGATACACACGGAAATGCTAACAAGCTATCAAAATTACAGCGCTGAAGCCAACATAACCTATATACAGGCTTTGAATGCCAAATGCAGGTAGCATGATAACATTCATGAACTATTCAGAAACTGGCTTTTTCCATGTTTTTACTAAAAACAATCCCTAAACAAATAAAAGTTAATGCATTATTTATTAAGGAATGATTCTCTGATCCGTATCTCTTTAATCAACAACATAAAACCCTATTATTTCTTTTAAAGGTAGTGAATTACTTAATGTCTTATATTGGATTGTCCAGGATCAGATATGTGGTAAAAATTTAAATCTATGGACAATAATGTCTCAGTGATCATAGAAACCATCAACAAGGAAGTAGAAAGATCGAGAAGCGGGGGATAGCAAGACAAGGCACAACAATGAGAAAGTATTGAATATGGAAAGCTGGGACTCAAAGATACTTGTGACCTCTGAAAATGACCACCACGTTAGTCCTTTTTGGAGGATAAATTTCAGCAGCTTTATTTTTACATTCTCATCTATCAATAACCAAAGAAAATCACTATCAATTCAACATTTCAATGTATAACCTTCTCCCATAGTTTCATATGTATCAGGGAAGACATATGTTTCATATGTATCAGTGCTTACAAGTAGAAAACATCCTGCAAAATGGGACATCAGAAGGAACATTGACAGTCTGCTAGATGGATGTTGATTACTCTATACCAATCCTATGGGCCCCTTTTCCTGTCTACCACAGTTGTTACAATTTTGTTGCTTTTTCTTCCTTAGCTAGTGCCTCATCTTTTTACATTGTTTTAGAAATAAAGTTGAAAATGTGAACTAGTTTGAATGAGCAACATGGAGATGTGTAAAGGGAATAAGAAGTTCCTAATTAGATGAGACTTTTATGCATGTTTTAAGATGGTGCCTTGTGACCTGTTCATACTTGCCAAGTTAGCTTTTACTTCCCTATTTTTGTGTCCCCTTAGTAGTTTGAGTATTTTACTGCTGTGTCATTCTTCAAACATCTCAGTACAATTAATTTCATAAAAGATATGATTTATAACATATTATCACTTTATTGTGAACCATAATTGACTATCTTTATTTTAGGTATTACTTATTACCTACCAGACTCATTAAATACCCATCAAATGCCTATTTGTTGAATATATATCAATATTTTCATTGACATTAATCATTCTGTTCAATGCTACCTGCAGAATCTTCTTCTACTAGTCAGTTTAAATGCCTCTACTTAATTTTCTTCAGATTTTGAAAGAGAGTTTGTTTTCTGACAGTTATTTTGTTCTTCAGATGCCTTTGCATTATTTTAAAAAGAAGAAGCTATTTCTGATTAAAAGAAATAATGACGAGAAGAAAATCCTCATTAATTTGGGTTTTGAGTGAATCAAATTGCTTCTGCATGAGGAGGAATGAAACCCTTAATAGCTAGAGAGTTCCCCAGATATTACTTCAAGAGATATTATTAACCTCCGTGTGCTATAGAGATAATACTATATTCAGTGAGCAAATATTTTGAAAATAATGCCATTTGTGAACAGGAAATGGTCACTGATGCAGAATGAATATACCTCTCTCCAATTCTTATGTTAAAAATCCCCAGATTCCTAACCACCAAATCAACACTAAAATGTGAGGGCTTAAAGAAGTGATTAGATACTGAAAGCATGACCCCTGAGAATGGAATAATACCAGTATAATAGATACCCCATGCACTGGACACCCTTAAGGCTAAGGCAGGAGAATCATGAATTTAATATTAGCCAGGGATAGATGAGAGGAGAGAGAGAGAGAGAGAGAGAGAGAGAGAGAGAGAGAGAATGCCCTTTCTTCTGTGTGGACACAACAACAAAAAGACTATTGTCAAGGGAAAGCAGGCATACCACACACATAACCTCAAAAAATCTAGTTCTTGGATGGTAGAACTTTATGTTGTATAGAAGCTACTTGATTTTACTATATATATATATATATATATATATATATATATATATATATATATATATATATAAATGAATACTCATAAATATTGGTATGTTCTACATTTAGCTCATTGGTTCTTAAGATGAAACGGTATACACAAACTTCAAAATGAAAATACATTCATGTGCTTGAATGGATTCATGTACTTGATAGATTTTGAAACTGCCTTGAAACTTTACTGCCTATATATGAAACTACTAAACAGCATATACAAAACCAAGCAAGACAGTCTTATGTTTTTCAGCTCAAGCATGCATTGCTTTATTCATTTATGTATTGACTGATTTATAGGATTTTAATACTAATAGACAGTTTACACATATTTTTAAAATCTACATGTCCATACATCTTCTACTTTTAAAGCAATATATGGTGCAGAGTGGCCACATTTCAATATGGGATACTTTAAAATATATGAAATTTTGTATTATGTATTACCATCTACCTATGTACACTTAGATTACCTTTCTTCCATTTTCTTGCTTTCCCACTTCCTAGATATAGGGTGTGTGTGTGTGTGTGTGTGTGTGTGTGTGTGTGTGTGTGTGTTACAGTGAAAACATTTGTAAAGAACACACTTCTACTTTTCATTATTTTTCTTTAAGGACACACTTCTTGAAGAATATGCACATACACATGTGACTTTACCTTTAATTTTGAAAAGGAGGTCAAAAGAGGTGTGCTGACTAGTTTACATCTACTTGGCATAAGATGGACTTTTCTGGGAAGAGATAGGAAGAGATATCCTTGAATTAAGAAAATGCCCCACCAGATTGGCTTCTAGGCAAACCCGTGGAGTATTCTCTTGAGTGATAATAGATGTGGAAGTGCCCAACTCACCGTGAGCAGTGCCATCTCTGGGCTGGTGGTACTAAATGCTATAAGAAGTCTGAGATAGCCATGGAGAGCAAGCCAGCAAACTGCTCCAGGACCTTGCTTCAGTTTCTGCACCCCTACCACCTCTTAAGTTGCTGAAACTGATAATTTAAATTCCTGAACAATTATTTTCTTAGCAAAATATATATTATCTTTTTTCTTATACTCTCTATTTTACATAGTTTTCTACCAATTTTTCACTAACTTTTAAATCATAGTATTCAAAAGTTCTAAATTTTGTTGCAAACAGTTTACAAAGTTTGTAAAACAAAATGGTATTTTCTCTATTGCTTAACTATCAGATTTAAAGAAAAGATTTTTAATAAGCAATTTTATTTTGAGAATTATTTATTTATTATGCATACAGTATTCTGTGTGCGGGTATGTCTGCAGGCCAGAAGAAGGCATCAGATCTCATTATGCATGCTTGTGAGTGTGGTTGCTGGGAATTGAACTCAGGACCTTACAGAAAAATTTTTATTTTTGCTTTGTGGCAAAATGAGAATGCTAGTATTAATGCTGCCAATTTTAGAAAAATTGTTAATGCTTTAAATAACAAGGTGATATGCTAGTAAACTATTATCAATTAATAAAATGGTATTTTCCATAGAATATTTGTTGAATCTTTAAAATTCTAAAGATACTTGGCTTTACTTGCTTCAATCAGTTAATTTTATATATAGGCTAAATTTTCCAGAGCATTATGTATTATCTGCTACTGTTGTTATGTATATCCTCAAATATGTATATTGCTCAGTTCTTGAGTGCCATATTGAACTATAAAACGCAAGCTAATGCTAACTAATTTAGTAGCCTACTTTACAGGATTATTGCTTCCTCAGTACATTTAATTCCCAAAGAAATTCTTTAATTCCCTCAGAGGTAAAAATAACATTCAACTATAAATAACTCGGAGGAGATGAGATGATTATGATTATGAAGCTCATCTTCATACTATTTTTAAATGACATTGTTTGACATTATTTTAGTGGTGTAAGGAATACTCTTTAGAAGAATGTTTTGCTGAAGGTATCAATAATATTAAAATCAAATGGGCATTTTAACAATATAAATGGTAGTTCACCACATCTGTGCTATATTTTTTTGTGTTCATGATAATGGGCATTCAGCTGGGATGAGATAATCATATTTCATTGAACATGTGTCTGATATTCTCATTTAAAACTCATTTAAGACTTACTTATACAAAGTGGTATCTGAGAAAAGAACTTATTCTTTGTGCGGCAAATTTCAAAGGAAAGTAATTTATCAATTAAAATATTATTAGATTTAAAAAATAGTACTAAATTATTTCTTGTTTTTACTATTTGTATTTAAGGCTCACACCATTAGACTGAACCCATGCCTGACAGTGCTCAGGTAGCTGAGAACCAGAGACCAGATCACCCATCAAACTAGGATACAAAATTCTGTTTTGCTAAAGAAACATAGCAGTAAAATGACTTGCAATGACATTCTGCTTTATTACTAGCACAACCCTTTTCAGAGAAGGTTCCTCCTTCAGGAAATGAGTGAAAATACAGAGAACCAAAATTAGGCAATGTACAGAGATTGAGAGACCTAGGAACACTCAGTATTTTTTTAATTAATTTATTTATTTATTAAAGATTTCTGTCTCTTCCCCGCCACCGCCTCACATTTAACTCCCCCTCCCCCAATCAAGTCCCCCTCCCTCCTCAGCCCGAAGAGCAATCAGGGTTCCCTGCCCTGTGGGAAGTCCAAGGAACCCCCACCTCCATCCAGGTCTAGTAAGTTGAGCATCCAAACTGCCTAGGCTCCTACAAAACCAGTAAGTGCAGTAGGATCAAAAACCCATTGCCATTGTTCTTGAGTTCTCAGTAGTCCTCATTGTCCGCTATGTTCAGAGAGTCTGGTTTTATCCCAGGCTTTTTCAGACCCAGGCCAGCAGGCCTTGGTGAGTTCCCAATAGAACATCCCCATTGTCTCAGTGTGTGGGTGCACCCCTCGAGGTCCTGAGTTCCATGCTCGTGCTCTCTTTCCTTCTGCTCCTGATTTGGACCTTGAGATTTATGTCCGGTGCTCCAATGTGGGCCTCTGTCTCCTTTCATCGCCTGATGAAGGTTAATATTCAGGAGGATGCCTATATGTTTTTCTTTGGGTTCTCCTTATTTAGCTTCTCTAGGATCACTAATAATAGGCTCAATGTCCTTGGTTTATGGCTAGAAACCAAATATGATTGAGTACATCCCATGCTCGTCTTTTTGGGTCTGGCTTACCTCACTCAGGATAGTGTTTTCTATTTCCATCCATTTGCATGCAAAATTCAAGAAGCCCTTGTTTTTTACTGCTGAGTAGTACTCTAATATGTATATATTCCATACTTTCTTCATCCATTTTTCCGTTGAAGGGCATCTAAGTTGTTTCCAGGTTCTGGCTATTACAAACAATGCTGCTATGAACATAGTAGAGCATATACTTTTGTTGTATGAAAAGGCCTCTCGTGGTTATATTCCCAAGAGTGGTATTGCTGGGTCCAGGTGTAAGTTGATCCCGAATTTCCTGAGAAACCGCCACACTGCTTTCCAAAGTGGTTGCACAAGTTTGCATTCCCACCAGCAATGGATGAGTGTACCCCTTTCTCCACAACCTCTCCAACAAAGGTTATCATTGGTGTTTTTTATTTTAGCCATTCTGACAGGTGTAAGATGGTATCTCAAAGTTGTCTTGATTTGCATTTCCCTGATCGCTAAGGAAGTTGAGCATGACCTTAGCAATAAGTCAACATAAGGGGATCAAGGGGATTCGTATCGGAAAAGAAGAAGTTAAGCTCTCGTTATTTGCAGATGATATGGTAGTATGCATAAGCGACCCCAAAAACTCTACCAAAGAACTCCTACAGCTGATAAACACCTTTACTAATGTGGCAGGATACAAGATCAACTCCAAAAAATCAGTGGCCTTCGTATACACTAAGGATAAGGAAACAGAGAGGGAAATTAGAGAAGCATCACCTTTCACGATAGTCACAAATAGCATAAAATATCTTGGGGTAACTCTGACCAAGGATGTGAAAGATCTATTTGACAAGAACATTAAGTCTTTGAAGAAAGAAATTGAAGAGGACACCAGAAAATGGAAGGATCTCCCTTGCTCCTGGATTGGGAGGATCAACATAGTAAAAATGGCAATTCTACCAAAAGCAATCTATAGATTCAATGCAATCCCCATCAAAATCCCATTAAAATTCTTCACAGATCTGGAGAAGACAATAATCAACTTTATATGGAAAAACAAAAAACCCAGGATAGCCAAAACAATCTTATACAACGAAAGATCGTCTGGAACCATTACCATCCCTGACTTCAAACTCTCCCACAGAGCTACAGTATTGAAAACAGCTTGGTATCGGCATAAAAACAGAGAAGTCGACCAATGGAATCGAATAGAAGACCCTGACATTAACCCACAAACCTATGAACAGCTGATTTTCGATAAAGGAGCTAAAAGTATACAATGGGAAAAAGAGAGCATCTTCAGCAAATTTGCTGGCAAAACTGGATGTCAACCTGTAGAAGAAGGAAAATAGATCCATATCTATCACCATCCACAAAACTCAAGTCCAAATGGATTAAAGACCTCAATATCAATCCAAACACACTGAACCTGATAGAAGAGAAAGTGGGAAGTACTCTACAATACATGGGCACAGGAGACCACTTCCTACATATAACCCCAGCAGCACAGACATTAAGAACCTCATTGAAGAAATGGGACCTCCTGAGACTGAGAAGCTTCTGTAAAGCAAAGGACACTGTCGCTAAGACACAAAGGCAACCCAATGACTGGGAGAAGATCTTTACCAACTCCGCAACTGACAAAGGTCTGATCTCCAAAATATATAAAGATCTCAAGAAACTAGACCGTAAAATGCTAATCAACCCAATTATAAAATGGGGCACTGAGCTGAACAGAGAATTCTCAACAGAAGAAGTTCAAATAGCCAAAAAACACTCAGTATTAAATGGAATATTTCCATCAAATTCCTCCTGCCTGGGGTCAGAGAACCCAGAAGTGGTGAATGTGGAGAGATTGTAAAATCTAGAGTGGATGGAGAACACCAAGGAAACAAGGTTTACTGGACACCGCAGGACTAATGCATGTCAGTATGCACAGGGCACGCACAGGTCCATATTGGATGGGATGGCAGCACTGAGACTGGAAGTGGATCCAAACCTCATCCCTCATCCAGGAGCTCTTGCCAGTTGACCTACCACCGGAGGAAGTGTTTATTTTATCTGAAGGAATCTTACCGGGGATACAAACCCCCCTTAGAGACAGGACCCAATCCCAGCAGTAGATGTCAACACAAAATGTATTCAATGGCATTTTTGGAGTGTATTTTTTCTCTCATAATGCTTTGTTTGCAATTCTTCTTCTTTGTTTTTGTTCTTTGTTTTACCTCACTGATCTTTTGCATATATATATATATATATTTTTTTTTCATTTTTTTTTGTTTTTATGAGATTGCTGTGTGCAAAAGTGTGTGTCCATGTACCTGTATCTTTTCATTGTGCTTTATTTTTTGGCTCTTTTTCCTGTTTGTTTGTTTTGTCCTTCTCTCATTTGTTTTGTTTTAGTTTCCTGTTTGTTTTCTAATGAGAGAGAAAAAAAAGAGTGTATATATGGGTGGGTGGTGAATGAAAAAATTAAAATTATATGAAAATAATAATTTTGAAATTCTATGCTAACTACTAAATTCAGTAAGCATAAATTGTGAATATACATTATGTGAATTACGTTCTTCAACAAGCTGTTCATGATTTCTTTTTCAGCCCAATAAACCTTATTTTCCCATTCTCACAGTATTTTGATGCACTGTTAAACTTTCATTCTCATTTGTTATATTCTGGATTTTTTTAAATAATACTTTAGGAATCATGTGTTTTTCTGTGTGCATATTTGTGTGCATTAGCGTGTGTGTATGTACGTGTGTATTTGTATATATTTATGTAAACAGTTAATGAAATATAATATCAATTTGATTGGACAAAATTACTTATCAAAAATATTTAATTTATCAACAATCAATGAAGTCTTGGGATATGTTAAAGGAATTTCATTTGGCTTATATATTTAGAGGCTCAGGGAAGGAAAAGTAAGATTTAGTGAAAAAATATATAAATCCTTGCGTAGTAGTTAAAGCAACTGTTGTGACAGTTATCTATAGAAATATGACAACAAAGGAATGAGAAGCAGAATGTTCTTTTCTGGGGATAAGGACTATGGTTTGCTACATATAAATTCTCACTTGTTAAAATGACAGTTATTACAATGTCTTTTAATCAACAGTTAGCAACAACCAAAGTTAAGAAGAAATATCCATAACCAGGAAGCACTTCTGTTAATCATTACTAATAAATTTCAAGATGCAAGTTTACACCCATAACAAAATAAACCTTTGTATTATGATGGTTTTGAAATCAGTCTCAAAACTCTTTGACACTTAAAAATGGAAGCTTTTTGTTTTGTCTACACTATGAGTTTAAAAGCTTTCAGTGAAGTCAAGATCACAGAAGTGATACTCTGCACTTTCTATGGCTGGATCATAAAACAACAGGCAACTTTTTCTTTTTGCTACAATACCTTTTGCTCACAATCAGGAAGTATCGTATAAGAAGTGTAGTTACTCCAAGACCCTATGAAATGAGAATGTCAAATGACAAAACAGCTATATGTAGTTTTTTAGAATTTTATCTAGCTGTTTTCAAAACTTTAGGCATAGAGTTCTAGATACCTCAGATCATAGCAGACAAGTCATTTCTGTTATGTACTATATGGACTTTCAGCATCCATGAACATCATAAAAATCATCTTATGCTGTCAAGTATTAGTTATTTAATGAGAAAATATAATCTTATTCCAGAAAAGAAGACATGTGCACTAATAGAATGACAATTATATTTTATTTATGGTATAAACATAGCAATGGCTCTTTCCCACACATGAAGAATCTCTTAGAAACAAAATATGAAATGAATAAATAATCATGATCTAAAGGACATATAAAAGTGTGTGGGGTGTGTATGCATGTACAATGAAATTTTAATCAGCAGTGATGAGTTTACAACATACATGAACCTTAAAACCATTTTATATAAACCAAGTAAATAGAAACTAAAGGCTAGTTTAGTTAACCAGACTACTTTGTGTAATGTTCAAAACAGATATATTCATAGAAAAAGAAAGATTAGTAGACGGCAGGGGATAGAAGGAGAAAAACAAGAATAGGACTGTAATTTGTAACGTTTCTTTTGGGACGATGGAAACACTAAATTATGAAAGATGGCTCTTATGGTAGATGAATAATAATTCCATTTTTACTCTATTTATTATATATTAAATTATATTTCCACTGTTACCCCCCTCATGATATTCTGCTTCTGAATCAACATGTAACTCCCCCATCTTACTTAGGATTTTTATTGCTGTGAAGAGACACCATGGCCATGGCAACTGTTATAAAAGAAAGCATTTAACTGGAACTGGCTTACAGTTCAGAAATTTAGTCCACTGTCATCATGGTGGGAAGCATGATGACACACAGGCATACATAGTGCTGGAGAGATAACTTAGAGTTCTATATCCAGATCCAAAGGAAATAGGAAAAGACTGTGAGCATCTGAGACCTTAAAGCCCATCCCCTATGACACACTTCCTCCAACAAAGTCACACCAACTCCAATGAGTCTACATCTAATAGTGTTACTCCCTGTAAGCCTTTGAGAACCATTTTCTTTCAAAGCATGGCACATACACCTAAGAGTCTTCAGAAGAACTTTTCCACTTTGTTTTGTTGTGCTCAGGCATTTTGGAAGAATTTTGGGCTAGCTTTATTTTGTTATTTTATTTTGGATGTTGTATTAACCCTGCTTCCAAATCCTCTGTAGTATTTCTTCAATTGAATCTTTGAAATGTATTATTTCCAATTTCCCATGATTGGACAGGTTTTCATGTGCAGATGGTAAGCATTAGTTTTCCTCCTTGTTTACAGTCATGTGAATGTGTTAAGTAAGCATTTGTGGGTCAAAAATATGTGGTTCACAGAAGACAAACATCCTTTACTTTTTCTTGCCTCTTAAGATAGCAATTCTGAATTTAACATAAGCTTCTGGCGAAGGTTGTCATATACTAATGACTTAATGATAAATATGATAATGAATATTTATCCGAATAAAAAGAGATAAATGGAACACAGGAAAGATAAGTACTCTAAACATTAACTCAATATGACATGGTTTTCAGGCACCTTCCTTAATGCCTTTAAAATATAAACAATGGGCCCAAAGTCACATTTAGCACAATGAGGAATCAAATTGGTAGCAAACATGCTTATCTGGATCTTAAAACATGACTTTTTCTGGAAATTTCTTCCTGGATACATATAGTGGTGGTTGCTACTATAATGGATACTCTCTAATACCTAATAAACCCAACAATGAAATAGTCATCCAAAAGTATCAACAACTGATCTGTAAAATCAAATTTTAAAAATTACAAATGGAATCATGATAACTTCCAAAAATATCACTCTACTTTTTTCTGTCAAGTTTATTTATATGATATTTTTATTTTAAAACTTTCAAGATACATTTCATTACATCACTTGACCCTTCCCTTTTCTCCGTATAGCCCTTCCCATTTCCTGTACCCCTTGGTTTGGTTATTGTACCTTAATGTGCACAGATATACTTATAGGGCTTTGTATTCTGAAAATAAATAAAAGCCTGAGACGGATCATTTCGGTTTATTTATTTATTTATTTATTTATTTATTTTTAAGACAGGGTTTCTCTGTAGCTTTGGAGCCTGTCTGGGAAACTAGCTCTTGCAGACCAGGATGGCCTCGAACACCATCCTGGTTCTGCCTGCTTCTGCCTTCTAACTGCTGGGATTAAAGGCGTGTGCCACCACTGCCCAGCTCTAAAAGAATTGTTTAGATGACTAATATAATGTATATATGTGTAAGGTGTGATAAAAAAAATCAAAATGTCAAGCTGAGTAACAGCTGACTAGTTCTTTACAGTTATTGCAGCAATAAACAAATAGCTACTTTGTCAACCTGTGTTTTGCAAATAAAATATCAAATATCCCAAACTAAAGGCATCCTAATACCTATAAGGAACACAGAAAAACTCTGCATGAAAACATTATCCACATGTACAGTAAAAGTAGAACACACTTTGTTCCATAGTATGGAAACATTGACAAAACAATTACCACTTAAAGCCGACCTTTACTCAGAAAAACTTGTATAAACAGAACAAACCTCTTTAAAAGAAATATCTTCAAAGGGTCAATTCCTATGGTGTTCCCAGACCAGGCAGGCTGCTATAGGGCAGGAAGAGTGCATTTATACAGAGAGATGCTGCAAGAGCACAATTATCTTTGAAAAACTTTGGGGCCAGTACAGACCCTGTCGAATCTGTGGTCTGTGCCAAGGGTAGGCAGGGATTCATACTCTATTTTCTCTGTACCTTCCTTGTTTAGAAACTTCCTTGTAGACAAATGCCTTATCTTTTCAGATTCATATTAAATTTTGTTCCAAGTCCATTTCTCCCTTTATCTCAGGAAATTCTGAGTGAATAAGAAGCTTATGTTCTCTCCCACAACTGGCATGCTTTTTGTACAATTTGTTTTACAAGGTGTCAGAGGCAGTTTTATCATTTCGCTTGCTTTTAAATGTCCATCTGTTACCACCCAAGTACTTTTCACAAATACATGACCCACAAAGAATTTTGCTTATTTTAACTGCAGCAAGACTGAACCAGTATTTTGAACAGTCTCAGGGAGAAGTCTTCCAGTTTGATATTGAGATTACTGGTAGAATACACTTTGAAAAATATTTCTTCTATACAAAAATTCTGGATTAGACTAAAGTCAGTGAGCTAACAAAGATTTTGTAATTTATATTGTCTTGGAGAATCATTTTGCAATTTTGTACAAGTGTATATGGGGGGGGTTACCAAGTCTTATATCAGGAGCTATTTTCCATCCTATTTAAAATTAAAAATGACAGTTTTATCCCATTTCAAGTAGAGCTGGATTTGCAAAAATGAGGAAATGATCTACGCATTCAGAGCAGGGATACAGATACTATAAACAAGAGTTCCTGTAAGGAATCGGTGTCTACAAAGGCTTGTTGCCTGATTAGAACCTCAGTGGTGTACAGAGGTTGCAATACGGAAAGTCCTAATTATAATAATTCTGGCTTATCATTAGCCCTCTAAATAGTCATTGTTTCCCCACATTTGGCTCAAACCTAATATATTGTGACTAGTAGATATAAACCTTTTAGACTGTATTAACTGAACAAAACCAGCTTCCACAGGCCAAAAGGCAAAGAGCCATCAGATAGCATCTGAGATATGCAGCAGTAAACTTTCCACTTCATTGCAACTGCCAACTTAAAGTTTCCACCGAGTATTTGAAAAACACCTTTATTTATGACATCTGTTGTTCCATTATCAGAAAAACACCATGAAACTGCTTTTATAGCAGAACATGCATCTTGGAGTACTCTAAATCTCTGTTCCTGGATCATGTTCATTCAAATATGGCATTAGAAACTCTCTCTTATGCCCTTTGAGGTGAGAATTATGGTTTGAGTCAACAGGAGGAAGCTTAATTTCCTGAATTAGAGTCACTTTACAGAGAAACAAAGGCGAATTTACCAGAGTCCTGAAACTAATCCACTCAACATATCCCCCTGATATTATTGAAGCAATTCTAATACTAAGTAATCGAAGCTTGTTTGTCTAGTCAAATACATATATATATATATGTTTGTTTGTGGTAACCCTCTTGGCACTTAAACCAATTTTTCCTTTTGTCCAAAATTCCATGAAAACTACTGAAGGTAAAAATGTTCTTAAAAGAATATAGTTATCATTGTCCTGACACACGAGGACAAGAACAAGCAGAAGACTAGGGTGTTTATGGGGAAATATATAGATATGACCGGACTGTTAATGAAAATAGAAAAATAAACAGTCATAGAGACAATGATAAGAATAAACTTTATAGATGTTTCCCTCCTTTTACCAACAAATAGTATTGATCCATGGTACTAGCTGTAAATGGAAGTACAAGATGCTCTGAGGATACATAGTAAGAGAGTCAGTCTCTTATTTGGAGAATGTTCATTTCTTGAAACAGTAAGCCCTTACTTAAAAGACAGTGGATCATTACTTTTTGTTAAAAAAAGATAAGAATCACTGGAATATAGAAGTCGGATTGTTAAAGAATAAGAAAGTTATAATGAGCGCCATTAGTCATATTAAGATTTTTATATACACATTAAACCAATAGACAGATATGAAAAATTATAAACAAGTAAAAGTTGTGGAAAGTTTCTATACAAAATAATGAAAATAAATACAGAGGGCTATAACTATGAAAAAGATATAATATGATAGACAAATAGAAGTTTTATCCAAGAATGTAAAATATCAACAATTTATAATCTTATCAAATACCTTGTTCTAGTGCAATATTTTCAGTTTTCACCCGCACTCTCAGCTTCTTGTCTACCAAAACAGCTTCCATGGGGAGATTTTTAGTTCTAACCAGCCCAGTCTCAAGAACAAGGGCAGAAAGTGGCAATGAACCCTTTCTATGCCAGTTCTAAATGGCTATACCTACTGACTTATATAAGAGGTTAAGAAGAGGAAAACATAAAAAAAGTTTGATAATAATTTTATATGATCTAGGAAACTAAACTTGAGATTGGAGCTCCAGGGAGGACTATGTATTTTCATGCAATGGTTTGATAATACATGGATAACCGAGGGGAAACAAGGTTGGAAAGAATATGATATATTAGACTACATGACAAAAGAGACTTCCTGGACAATGGCTATAGGCATCCCCAGGTGATGAGGATACCAAAATTTAATTATCTGGAACTTGAACTTTTTTTATCTTATTCTCAATGTCCAAAAGAGTTTGCTAAGCAAACATTCAGCCATTTCATCAGGAAGTCTCTTTTCTATTGTTTCCCTTGTGCTGTCTATTTTTTTTTGCTTCCTATAAACCAGGTGAGGGCTTCATATTTGTAATGCCAGCACCCAGGTGACTGAGGAAGAAAGATAACTGTGTATTAAGGCCAGCATGGGCTTGAGTGACAGTCCATATCAAAAGTAAAGAACTATAGGAAAATGTGTTATTATTGCCTTTTGCTTTTTTCTATAGCTATAGCTAACCAAGGTTGACATAATTATCTGAAAGATTTTGAGAAAATTTTCATATTATGGGAATTATTAGGCATAGCCATTTTACCTATTGTGATTTTTTACTGCAAAATAACATTTAGGCACTCAGAAATCCTAATTCTTTGCTTTGCTAGCTAATAAAAATTATTTTAGAAATCTCTATGGACAATGACCTCATTCATACTAATCCTCTCTTCACTGATAAGAGACCAAGACAAAATTTCAGGGGTTATTTGCATAACATTTTAAGATATAGTTTATGAATACAATTACCATTCACTATTTTATTATTATAACTAGATGTTTCCTTTAACTGATTGTATTTACTAAAAGATCTTTAAAACTACAGCAACATATACTAAAGTACCAATGACTCTAAGCCTTATCAGTTGAAAATAATGTTTATGTGCATACAAATAAATGTTATTGTAAAAAGAAAACTTCTTGAATAGATGTTTTCCTTTCAATTTAAAGTAAAATATGCAAAGAGGTACTAGAGACATGTGTCAGTGCTTAAGACCACAGGATACTCTTCCAGAGAAACCATGTTGGCATTCCAAGTACCTATGTAGTGGCTTACAACCATCTGTAATTTAGCTTCGAAGAAACTGGCACCGTTTTCTGACCTCCATAAGCACTATAAACACATGGCACAAGACATACATGTAGGCAAAATACCTATGCATGTGAAATAATACTAAATAAATCTTAAAAAATATAAAATAGGCACAAAGTGAGTTAATAATTGAAGCAATGTTCTAGCTATTTCTTTAACAGATTTCATTGGTATTAGAGCACAATCAGAAACTCAGGTTGATGGAAGCAATTAAAGAGGATTTACATTTTTAAAAATCTAATACATAGAAATCTACCTACAGATTATTATTTAAATGAAAATATTCACGGTAGGTAAAAGTCATGTTTTTTTATGGAAAGCCAAACTGTGCATATTATTTGAAAATATTTGTCACTAAGTATCAACTATTAGTAATAACAGCTGATTTTATAACTATGTTACCTCTCTAATGAGACGTGTTTGATTTCTCACAGATACGTACATATAATACTTGGTTTCCCCCATAACATTATAGCATCAAATGCAATTTAGTATCATGCTACCCCTGTTGCTGCAGAAGAGAGGCCTAGAGAGACCTACCAAGTTAATGATAGAACACTTTCATAAATAATAGTTTTATTATAACTGCTATCAAACTTCTAAGAAATTCGAAGGATTGAAATGTAAAAATGGTAAGTTTTACAAATAAATATTTCAAAAATACTTTCCTCATGATAACTCAATTTGGAAATTTCTCATCATGATAAGCTAGGTTAGACAATGCCTACTTCATCTTTATTAACTTAACAATACACACCAGCAGCAAACAATAACGATGAAAGACTCCTCTGTATGGCAGTATATACCTGATAACAGACGTTTGTTGTACAGAGTTTAGAACATTTATTTCTCTTTACCCAATAGAAGAAAGTGACCTGGATCCGATATGTCCAATCAAGGACTAATAGGAGACAAATTCATCAAGGTCTTTTTTTTTGCTAAGTCAAAATGAATTGACAACAATCTAGATAACAGATAACAATGAGTAGATAATGATAGGAATTATAAACGCAATAATAGGCAGGTGAATTACCTGTCAAGATGGGCCTAAGTTTCGTCTTATAATCCACAAACCTACACTTTCAATAAAACCGTACTAACCTGAAAATACTCTGAGCGCTACACCATTGTCTATTCTGGTTGTGATATTGTACTAGACTTGTATAAATTATTACCACTGGGAAAAATAGGATAAGAACACATCGACATCGCTATATTGTTTCTTTTAACTGTGTGTACGTTTAAAATTATTTCAGTAAGTAATTTAGTTGTTAATCAATATAATTTTGATTCGCTCTTTTTGTTTCAATTCAATCAGATGGTTGCATTTATTTATTTTATTCATTAGATAACTGAGGATCCTGCATTTGTGTGTTTATTCAGAGAAAGCTCAATTGTCACCAACATTCTTAGAGGAAAAAGCATGTCAAATGATATGAATTTAAGAGCCATTTTCTGTCTTATTCGAATGGACCTTATTTTACAAAAGTGAGATAACCTTGAAAGTGTCCTTTCTATTTATAGTTCTGGGATTCTTATTTTTCTTTGAAACTGGATATATTCCTTTACAAACAACTAGTAAAAATTCCAAATTGTTATATAAGTTGACTCAGGATAATATTTGGTACAAACAGTCCAATAGCATGCTGGCTTCAAAATGCTAAAACACTCTTATATGAAGAGGATAAGCGAGATAAGTTGAGTCTATTGATCACTAAAGGCACAAATGAATAAGTACTGGAAAGCTATTTAATCTCTGTGCTTTAGTCTTCCTATGTATTTAAAGAGAAGAGATAATAGCTCCTTCAAATTAAGGCGGCGGCAATTTTATGTAATTTGTATAGCCCTAAATACAGGCCCAGGCATAAACTAAGCACTTTCATAAATATTATTATTTTGCAAAGAACATGAATCTAATTTCATTACAGTTTGTAGGAGCAAAGGAGGCAGCAGTTTGAATTCCCTCTTAATATAAATGATTGCTTATCACTATAAACCTTTAAAGTAGCATTTATGTCACTATTTCCCATAGAATTTATGTAGTGTACTAGTATAATTAATTCCATGGATAAGGAAATAGCATTCTTTTTCTTTTACTAGCTATTTAAAAAGCATAGCTTCAGGTCTTCTGCAGAAAACATTAGATTTGTCACTTAATTTTCAACCTCCCAATATCTAATGGAAAGATGTGCAATATAATTAAAAAGGTGCCCATAGGGCAACTAATTCTGAAAAGTGGTGATAAGTGAATGAAGGAAGTCTGCTTCATTTCATTTTTATGCTTTAGTGATTTCTAGCTTACAATGATAAGGAAATACTAAGCTCTACATCCTTTAAGGAGATAGCATTTTGGTATACAAGCATCTGGATATATACATTTTGCGCTCTGATGTGAGTGTGCCTATGCACAGCTACATACAAATATAAATGTTTAATTTTTAATCATTTTATGACCTTATAAAATGAATCCCTTAAACTCTATTATGCTTCTTGCTTAAAACCATGTGGTTTTTTAATATTTTAGACATTACACATACCTAATTATATACAATACATTCTGAATTTTGGCCTATTTTTCATCTCAAAATAGAAGTGATTAAAAATACTATAATTGCTACAATGAAGAACTGCCATAAATGGTGGCATTCCTTAATATCTACCATGATACATAGATTTACTTGTTAAGAAAACATACATGCTTAATAAATATCTGTTTACCATGAGAAACCTTTACCAATTGTTGACGTTTCTAAAACAAATATCAAGGAAATTCTCAATTCCTATTAAACTATCTTTGTTAGAGTTGAGGAAAACAATTTTTTAGAATAATAAGGCAGTCCATGGAGATGAGCTCTAGGGAGTTACTGTGGCAAAACCAGAGGTGGCTGCAACTGTGGAGCTGCCAATACCATTGGGGTGGGACTTGCCAAAGAGGTAGATCCCAAAGCAGAGAAATACCCCCTTTGGGTTGATTGTTTTTTTAATTAATTAATTTATTTATTAAAGATTTCTGTCTCTTCATGGGTTGTTTGTTGAATCGTATAAAGGTCAAATGCTTCCTGCATTTGACAACAGAATTGTCTTGTATACAAAAGGCACCATCGATTTGTTTTTAATATTGTTGTTCTTGGAAACATATATTAATACTGTACTATTGCCGGGCGATGGTGGCGCACGCCTTTAATCCCAGCACTCGGGAGGCAGAGGCAGGCGGATCTCTGTGAGTTCGAGACCAGCCTGGTCTACAGAGCTAGTTCCAGGACAGGCTCCAAAGCCACAGAGAAACCCTGTCTCAAAAAACCAAAAGAAAAAAAAAAACATACCGTACTATTGTATGTAAAATTGTTCTGGGTAGTGGTGGCACACAGCTTCAATTCCAGCACTCAGCAGGCAGAGGCAGGTTGAACTCTGTGAGTTCAAAGCTAGCCTGGTTCACAGAGTATGTTCCAGGATAGCCAAGATTACACAGAGAAACCCTGTCTTGAAAAACCAAAACAACCTCCCTCCCAGAGAAAAAAAAAAAAGAAAAGCAATGTATACCAGGAACCTGTGCCGTTCCTCCAGCATAGAGCAAGTTTTTATTTATTTATTATTAAAAGCTGTAGTTTGGCTGGGTTGATGGCTGTGTGGCAAGAATGTCTAAGCACATACATCTCATTTTGAATCCGCAGCACCTGAGTAAAAAGCCACTAATGGCAGGTGAAATCATAGGAGCTCCCTGGACACTCATTCTAGCAGATAAAAGAAAGTTTCAGTTCAGTAAGAGACCTTGTCTCAAGTCAATAATGTTGAGAACAGTAGAAGAACATGACTGGCAGCCTGCTCTGGTGTCCACACATATACCTGTACATTCACATAACTATAAAAAACATATGCATGCACAAATAGACACTGCAATATAAATAGTTAATTCCTATAAATTTGTAAGTTGTGATTGTCCCTTTTATGCCTTAATTTTTTCTCTCTGAACAACGGAGCCAGCTAGTACTAGTTTAAGGTAAACAGGTAAAATCATAGCATGTGATATAATAAATATTTTCAAATATTCAGCAATATTGAAGCTGAATTATTTAAGTATTTACTTAAAATTATTATTATACCATTAATATTTCTAGGATTACACCAAGATAGCTAAATCAAATTACTTTAAGGCTTATCCACAGATCTTTATTAGACATTTGTTTAATTAGAGCAAGTATTTAGAAATTTAATTTGGTGAATAGGTTTGAAATATAAAATACCACTTTCAATATTTGATAATTTTGGAGCTTTGAGAGCAAGAAATAATTTTCAAAGAGGAAACCTCTCATTGTCACTTTAAAGAACTTTCTAGGTGAACAGTAGTTCTGCTCCCTGGCAAGGAATCTTGTTTATGCACAACACATTACAGTCACATCAATGTTTAAGATGATGAACATGTAATGGCATAGCTTCTCAGTCAAGCAAGCATCATCAAAGTAACTCAAGTTCTTGGGGGAAGAAAACAATAAAGAATCCTCTAGGTGTTGTTTCAATATTCACTTAATTTCCCCTAGTTTCAGCATTGAAACAAATACTGTGTGATTTGTAATAGGTGAATGCAAACAATTTTCAAGAAAAATAGTAAGAGGTTTAGGTGAATGGTTCCATAGTACACAACAAGCGAAGCATGAAGAAGGTTTAGATTCACTGCCCAGTCTGAACAATGGTAGTATCCATTAGTTTACATAACTGAATGCTAGGACTTCCAAAGAGAAATATATCCATGTCTTCTATTTCATTTCAGTGTACTAAGAGAGGGTGTACAATTCATTTTAAAGATCACTTTACCCTATAAATTTTTAAGGTAAACAAACACATGTGAAAAGTCATAGGGAATTGGAATATATTTTATCGCAAGTCTCTGTGTATGTGAAATTATTAAGTAGTTCTTTCTGAAATGGCTACTATTGCTGTGAAAACCTAATACTGTCAAACAGATCTTGGATCAAGATAGGCTAAGCCGATTCTGATATTTTCTACTAGTCAAGAATGTGTGACAAGTTCAGGCCAACAACCCTTCTATGTCCAAAAGGCATGAGAACTAAGGCTTAAAATCATTTTATGTTTTGTTTTTTGCTCCATTTGAATTATGCAAGCAAAATAAATGATATAATTAAAGCCTTATGGGACCTGATATCTACAGGTCTTCTATACCTGAACCATGACATCAATTGCATAGTCAGATGAATGAGAAGATACCCCATGCCCTTATCATTGCCAAATCTGCGAGATTCCCACTTGGCATTCTTGCTTGCTTATTTTGTAGTCCTGGCATGTCAGTTAACTGGCTGGTGCTTCCTAATAGACCCTGCACTAGTTCTGATTGATGTGTGAGTGTGCAAACATTAACCTCAACTAGGAGCCAGATGGCTCACATACCGGGCTTAGCAGCCAGACAAAACAAAGGCAGATTCAGAACTCTGTTAAGAGAGTTACAGTTTTTGGTGACTCTTTTCCACACCTATGCACCTATGCATGTTTGGTCTTATTGAGTTGATTTTATTCCATGTTAACCCACAGTAATATCTTCATTGTCATTTCCCTGCCACATTCTAAAAAATAGGATTTTTTTTCTCCATCATATTCAGTAATTTTTTCCCGTATTTTTGAAGAGGCTATATTTTTGACCCTAAAATCATGGATGAATAAAATTGCTTGAGTACTTCAGAAGTAATTTTAAGTTTTGCTTATTTACATCTTTATTTTTTTTTCTAACTCTAACCCTAACCCTAATTATTTACATCTTTAAAGTATTACAAAAGGAGCCGGGCTGTGGTGGCACAGGCCTTTAATCCTAGCACTCAGGAGGCAGAGGCAGGCGGATCTCTGTGAGTTCGAGGCCAGCCTGGTCTACAAGAGCTAGTTAGAGGACAGGCTCCAAAACCACAGAGAAACCCTGTCTCGAAAAAAAAAAAAAAGAAAAAAAAAACAAAAAAAAAGTATTACAAAAGGAACTAAAATGTTTTCAGTGAAAGCCAGCCATGTAGATATGTCTTTGACTTTAATCACTGAGATGTCAGTCTTTTGACTAAAATAAGAGATTTTTAAAGCGTGTCATTGTTTAATGCACACACACACACACACGCACACACACACACGTATGTAACAACAATTAATGAAAAAAGAAGCCATGAACTTTACAGAGAGCAATGAGAGGTATATGTGAAAACTTGGCGGGGGAGAAGGGGAATATGATGCAATTATATAAACTAATTCTAGAATCACTTTTTAGTTTGTATTCTTCTTTCTGTACTGAAGCTGGCTTGAATAACATGGCAAAGCACATGGGCACAGGAGACCACTTCTTACGTATAACCCCAGCAGCACAGACATTAAGGACCTCATTGAATAAATGGGACCTCCTGAGACTGAGAAGCTTCTGTAAAACAAAGGACACTGTCGCTAAGACACAAAGGCAACCCACTAACTGGGAGAAGATCTTCACCAACCCCGCAACTGACAAAGGTCTGATCTCCAAAATATATAAAGATCTCAAGAAACTAGACCTTAGAAGGCTAACCATCCCAATTATAAAATGGGGCATTGAGTTGAACAGAGAATTCTCAATAGAAGAACTTCAAATGGCCAAAAGACACATAAGGTCATGCTCAACTACCTTAGCGATCAGGGAAATGCAAATCAAGACAACTTTAAGATACCATCTTACACCTGTCAGAATGGCTAAAATAAAAAAAAACACCAATGATAGCCTTTGTTGGAGAGGTGGTGGAGAAAGGGGTACACTCATCCATTGCTGGTGGGAATGCAAACTTGTGCAACCACTTTGGAAAGCAGTATGGCGGTTTCTCAGGAAATTCGGGATCAACTTATCCCTGGACCCAGCAGTACCACTCTTGGGAATATACCCAAGAGAGGCCTTATCATACAACAAAAGTATATGCTCTACGATGTTCATAGCAGCATTGTTTGTGATAGCCAGAAACCTGGAAATAACCTAGATGTGCTTCAATGGATGAATGGATGAAGAAAGTATGGAATATATCCATATTAGAGTACTACTCAGCAATAAAAAACAAGGACTTCTTGAATTTTGCATGCTAATGGATGGAAATAGAAAACACTATCCTGAGTGAGGTAAGCCAGACCCAAAAATAGGAACATGGGATGTACTCACTCATATTTGGTTTCTAGCCATAAACCAAGGACATTGAGCCTATAATTAGTGATCCTTGAGAAGCTAATAAGGAGAATCCAAAGAAAAACATATAGGCATCCTCCTGAATATTAACCTTCAGCAAGCGATGTAAGTAGACAGAGACAGAGACCCACATTGGAGCACAGGACTGAATTCTCAAGGTCCAAATCAGGAGCAGAAGGAGAGAGAGCACGAGCAAGGAACTCAGGACCTCGAGGGGTGCACCCACACACTGAGACAATGGGGATGTTCTACTGGGAACTCACCAAGACCAGCTGGCCTGGGTCTGGAAAAGCC
>NW_024544229.1:0-97412 GCF_018167655.1 Microtus oregoni
TTGCTGGGCCTAAGCTTGTCTGCACACATTCAAACCTGTAGATGCCTAAAGCTCGCAAATGGAAGGCAAATGTGGTTTCTAGTAGGTCAGGCTGCATGTGGAAAAAACAAAGTATTCATGTTTGTGTTGGTTATTACTCACTATGCTAAACCCTGGAGGCCGAGCATGTGGGATGTCTAGGGACAAAGAATTAGGTGGGCTTAATCATTTAAATGTCACTTGTGATTGAATGAAGGGTAGAATGGTTCAAGTTGAGAGTATGGAAGTTGGATATAGCACAAAGGAATAGGCTAGGACAAGGTCAGTTGGAGGAACCAGAGTCTGCAGAAGCCTAGAGCCATCAAGTACAAGGAACTCATAGAAACACTAGTCATGGTCACTGGATGTTCGACCATTCTAGTTACGCCAGAAAATAAAATGTCAGATAGGGATGTAAACACCAGGCTCACCCAGGAGGAGACCACAGGAAGTCTGTGTATTTATTGGTGTATTTTATGTGTCACAAGGCTTTCTGAAAGTAGATGTGGGTAGACAGGGCTAGGGTACATCCCTATGGGAGCATAGATGTAGGCTACAGCCAAGGACAAAATGCTTGGCATAGGCTAGGGCCAAGGAATGGGGACCTTGTTGAATTCTAGGGGTCATTACAGCAAGGCTAGGAGTCCAGACATCTGTGCCAAACTGCATGCAGCATGGGATTTATGTGTTGCATGACATGAAAAAGGAAATATTGGGTTGTGTTTGGAGTTTCAGTAACTAGACGTTGGGGAGTGGATGGGAAGTTTGTGTATAGAGTGCCATGGTATAGTGAACATCTAGTCCTGTGGCCATAGATAGGACAACTATTGTAGAAATACTAAATGTTAACTATAGCACATGAATAGATGAAGGGCTGTGCTGTGGTGTGAGATTTTACACCCTACTGAATCCTAGAGGCACCTGTTATGTGTTATAGGTTGTCTATGTAGGCTAGAGTACTGTGATCAATTCAGCAAGTTGTAGAAAATCATGTAGGATGAGAACATTTGGTGTTAGTCTACAGGCTTGACTCTGGGGAGTACATGGGTATTCTGGGTAATCTGGGTATTAAGTTGTGTTGTATAGGTAGCCTAGAGTGTCCTGTGTGTAAGTGTTGTTTCAGGAGATTCATGCAGGACACTATATGTTGCATTCAGCCTAAGAGACCATGGTGGGACTAAGATGGAACAAAGGATTTGGAACCCTACCAACAGCTAGAAGTCACTACTATTGAAATCTAGGGATGACACTGGATGTTCCATCCAGTCTGGACTCCACTGGATTAGAAAAACGATGATAGGATGCAGAGCAGTGCTCTGAAATCTAGACGATGGAGGAGTATTCTGATAGTCTGGGGATAGAATGGTCATGTAGGGCAGCCACAACTCCTCTGGTTCTATGAGAGACTGATAGTCTTTGTGGGAATCTAGATGCTGTCAACAGCACAGAAAAAGTTGATGGGTCTAAGAATGCCGGAGTTTGCTATAGAGGCAGCTGGAGAAGACCAGGACACTGGTTGTTGCAACTTGGGTAGATCAAGCCCTCTATGTACAAAGTACTGAGTGGGTAACTAAACTAAACAAGTTAAAACCTGGGAAGACATAGAAAATCTGAATAAGGAATAATGCTCTATACTGTACCTAAAGTGTCCCGTGGATGTATTAGTGCAGTGTAAGTGCTAGCAAAGACTAGATGTTCACGACAGAAAAGGAGGATTCCTGAGAATAGTCTGAGCTGAGTTATTTGGGACCATACTCCCTAGAAGACCCTTGAATCAAGAGGCAAACAGCCAGATTATGCAGGGGTGCTGGCTGTTAAACTCAAGCTAGATGCAGATGGATATGTAAAACAAGTATTGGTTGGTGGCTTATATAAGAAGCCAGTTCCTGGAGGAGAACATTAGGAATGTGGTAGAGTAGGGTGCTGCAGGTAACACAGAGGGTACTGTGGGTGGGTGAAGGTAGCAACTTGTCTGCTGCATGTATGTCGGCAATCGCACACGTGGAAGGCCAAGACATGGGATTTCCGAAATTATAGAAGCCTAGATATTGCTACTTAGGTGATCAAACTAAATTTGTATAATGACTTTGGGAAAGAGGCTAGATCCAGATAGAGATAGAATATGAAATATCTGGTTGTGAGGGAGTGAGTACTTACCAGGCCATACCATGGTGGAGGACTCAGGAATACAGAATTTGGATTCGGGTAAGATAGTTAGCAAAATGAGTACTATATGTAGATTCAAGCAGCGCAGGTCCTTGTAGGACAATGTATGTTGGTTGGAGGACAGGAGTAGATGCTGGGATTCGGCCCTCACATTTGGAACTCTGTTGAATCCTGTGAGCATTACTACAACATGCAAGAATATCAGTGGCAAAAACTAGACTTGGACACTTGTAGTGACTTATGATCTGTTTGTTGGCATATGGGGAAACGCTATCTGGTAGGGGAAATATTCTGGGCTTGGTTTTGGGGAAGATATGGAAAGTCTGGATTGGAAATGGAGTTGTGAAAGCAGGGCAACTATTTCATGCATGGGTGTAGGTGTGTTAAATTCAGCGGAGCCTAACTGTTGACTATACCAAAGAAGGAGTTGCTGGACCTAGTCTTGGCTGAAGGCTTTGAAAACCTTCACAGGCCTAAAATTTGCAAATGCAAGGCACATGAGGCAGCTGTAAGTCAGACAGCATGTGGAAAATCAAATATTCACTTGTGTGTAGTGGGTTACTCAATTGGCTAAAGTTGGGTCCTGGTGGTTGTGGGATGTCTGGTTATATAATGAAGTGGTTTAGGCATCGGAATCATCCTGCAGATGGATTCAGGTAGGATGGTTACTGTTGGGAATGTAGATGCTGGATACAGCACAAAAGAATGTGCTAGGACAAGGCCAGTTGGAGGGAAAGTGCCAGCAGAAGCTTAGAACTATCTATCAAAGCACGGTAGGACTAAGATGGAGCCTAGGGTTTGGAACTCAGCAAACAGCTAAAAGTCACTATAAGTGTGAGAAAACAGCTCTTTTAGAGTTCTCACTGGATGTTTCATCAGGTCTGGAGTCTACTGGAGTAGGAAAAGAATTATCTGCTCGAAAGGTGCACTTACTTCTCTTGGCATTGTAGAAGGATTTGGACAGTCTTGGCATGCTGTGATATTATGTAGTCAGCCAGAGATCCTGTGGTTTGATGAGGTTGGGGTTGTCTCAGTGGGAATGTATATGTTGTCTACAGCACAGGAGGATTTGATGGGACTAGGAATCCTATATGCTATGAATATATTTTATTACCATTGGTTATTCAAGAAGATGCTTTGGGCAATCTATTAGTAGAATATAGCCAGGCAGGAAATCTGAACAGAGATATAGAGAGAAAGTAGGCAGAGTCAGGGAGATGCCATGTAGCTGCTGAAGGAGAAAACCAGCAGCTACCAGTGAGAGCCTTACTGGTATGGATCATAATGATACATAGATATACAAAAGGGAATCCCACATCAATATGAGCTATGTTTGGAGGGATGTGGAAAAACAGTATTTGGAACAGGAAATATTCACTAGGTTCGAACTTTAGGAGGACACGATAACTTTTCATAAGGAGTGGGGTTATTCCATTAGCCAGTACAGGTATGATAAGTGTTGCGGAACTCTCAGTGTTGGCTACAGAATAGTAGTAGCTGTTGGGATCATGCTGTGTTTTGAGATTAGTGTCTCTAAAACATGCCAAAAATCACTACTGCAGAGTGCAAGGGTCCATTCTTTGATGGGACAGGGACTATTCAATCTAGGATAAATTCCACTGAATATGGAAAACCAATTACAGAGTATGGATATCTTCACCTGGATAAATCCTGGAGGGGGACATAGGAAGTCTGGGTATGGTGTGAAGAGGTATGGGCAACTCTAAGACCCCTGTTGGTTTATCTAAATAGGATTATATCTGGCTGTAGCCCAGATGTTCTCTATAATATAGGAAAAATGTTCTAAATAGGCTGCAACATGTTGAAGCCTAAAATTCACTACTATAAGGCAAGGAGTCCAGACCAAGATTGAACATTTCTTATGGTTTCCAGGTTATACATAACAGAATGTTAAAAATCAAGTGTCTAATACTGTGTGATATTCTCAATAGGCTAGACACCAGAAGATAGGAGAACCCTGGTTATGGACTGGGCTTTTGTTGGTTGTAGAAAGCCTCCTTAGGTGAGTGAGTATATTAAAGGAGGCTGTATGCTCACCACAGTAAAAGAGATATTGAGGCTAGGCTGGGTCACCTGACTTGGGATAAGGTGGAAGCCTGGAGGCCATGATTTGTTGCTACACAGCCAGACAAGATATGGACACTGGTTTGCGTATATTCATTAGGTACAGAGGAATGTGGAGATGCAAGTATTCATGTGTGTGTGTGTGTGTGTGTGTGTGTGTGTGTGTGTGTATGTGTGTGTGAGTGTGTGTGTGTACAGTCAACAGGCTAAGCCATGGAGTAGGAATGTTGTTTGGGAATGATTTTAGGGAAGACATTCAAGATACTAGCCAAAGATTGAGGCAGACATTTTGGACTAAACCATTGACAGGGATAGTATTGTTGAAGAATTTGGAGAAGCAAATGATCTGTCATGTGTTCTACCACAACAAAGGTAGATATGTAAAAAAGGTTGAGGTGGAAAATTTGCCTTAGAGATATTAAACAAAGTCTCCATCTAAACCCAAACTCTCTTTGCCTTCTCAATATCTTCCCCCTATCATCAAAGTGTCAGGAGTAGTACAGTCCACTATTTGTTCCTTCCTTCCCCAGGCATTCTTGTGGGTCAGAACCAGGCTTTGTGATGTCAGAGCACAAGCTCACCTACTATTGGTCGAGACCTTGATGATGACTCAGGTCTGAGGGTGTGGCCTTCCCTACTCTGCCAGTTGTTCACAGCCCCTCGAGGGAGAAACAACAGGCGCTCACGCGACTTGGTGATGGAGAGTCTAGCAAAGGAACCTAAGGTATCACTGTCCGACATGGACCTCCCAACATCCAGTAGTGATGTTCCGATGGCAGCGAATGGGCCAGTCCTTATGGTGAAGACAAAGGCAGCTCTAAAGCAGTATCCACCTTACATGTCGTGTGGAAAGGTGAGTTGACGAACCCTACTGGAGCTCCCTCCTCTACCCATTTACTCTTACCTAAAGTCACTACCTCTCTCCTTCCTGGCATAAATCCCTTATCAATTCTCACATCTTCCGACAAAGTGTCCTTCACATGCCTCTCCTGACTTCTCCCTGTATTAACTAATTCTTGTGTTCACCTCTTGCCATTCCAGGCACACAAGAAAAGCAAACACCGGAAGCACTCCTCAAAGAAGAGGAACAAGAGAAAGAGGGAGGCCAAAGAGGCAGCTGCCCTCAAACGGAAGAAAATCAAAGTGAAAGCTGTTACTGCAATGCCTGAACCTAAGGAGGAGGAGCCTGAAAAGGAAGCCGAGGTGCACACTACTGGAGAAGCAAGCGTGGTCGGAGCAGGCGATGAGGGGGAGAGCCAATAAGATGGCCATCATGAAGACGGGGAATGCCCAAATATGACAAAGAAAATTGCATTGGTATAAATTTCTTAAATTGAAAATAAATTCAATTTAGTTGAAAAGCTATGTGTCTTTTACAGCGACTAAAGGCGAAACCAGGAAAGGGAAGGAAAAATGATGGTTATAGGAGAAGAGAGGGAAGATGGGTGGGAGAATGGCAATGGAGAGATTTGTTCTTCACTAGGTTTGGGACAGTCATAGTGGGTTCATGGAAAGAGGGGGAGTTTGGGTTGGTAGAAGACAAGGGAGGGATTTGGGTCTACAAAGGTTTGGGCATTAATTGTGGGTGCATAAAAGAGGCGAGTTTGTGTGGGAAGAAGACAAGGGAGGTATTAGGGTCTCCAAAATTTTGTGGCTTTAACGGTGAGAGCATGGAAAGAGAGGGAGTGTTGGTGGGTAGGAGACAAGGGAGGGATTTGTGTCTCCAAAGGTTTGGGCATCAATGGTGGGTGCATGGAAGACGGGGAGTTTGGGTGGGAAGAAGACAAGGGAGGGATTTGGGTCTCCAAATTTTTGGGGCAGTAATGGTGAGGGCATGAAAAGAAAGGGAGTTTGGGTGGGAAGATGACAAGGGAGGGATTTGGGTCTCCAAAGAATTGGTCATCAATGGTGGGTGCATGGAAGACGGGGAGTTAGGGTGGATAGAAGACAAGGAAGGGATTTGTGTCTCCAAAGGATTTGGGCAGTAATGGTGAGTGCATGAAAAGAAAGGGAACTTGGGTTGGTAGAAAACAAGGGAGGGATTTGTGTCTCCAAAGGTTTGGGCATCACTTGTGGGTGCATGGAAGAAAGGGAATTTGGGTGTGTAGGAGACAAGGGAGGGATTTGTGTTTTTAAAGGTTTGGGCATCAATGATGGGTGCATGGAATAGGGGGAGTTTGGGTGGGAAGAAGACAAGGGAGGGATTTTTGTCTCCAAACGTTTGGGCATCATTGGTGGGTTCCTGGATGAGGGGGATTTTGGGGCAGTAATGTTGAGTGCATGAAAAGAAAGGGAGCATAGGTGGCTAGAAGACAAGGGAGGGATTTGGGTCTCCAAAGGTTTGGGTATCAATGGTGGGTGCATGAAAGTGGGGATGTTTGGGTTGGGAGAAGACAGGGGTGGGATTTGGGACTCCAAAGGTTTGGGCAACAATGGTGGGTGCATGGAAGAGGGGGAGTTCGGGTGGGAAGAAGACAAGTGAGGGATTTGGGTTTCCATATGTTTGGAGCAGTAATGGTGAGTGCATGGAAAGGGAGGGAGTTTGGGTGGGTAGAAGACAAGGGAGGGATTTGGGTCTCCAAAGGTTTGGGCATCAATTGTGGGTGCATAGAAGAGAGGGAGTTTTGGTGGGTAGGAAAAAAGGGAGGGATTTGTGTCTCCAAATGTTTGGGCATCAAGGGTGGGTGCCTTGAAGAGGGGGATTTTGTGTGGGTAGAAGACAAGGGAGGGGTTTGTGTCTCCAAAATTTTGGGCAGTAATGGTGAGAGCTTGGAAAGAGTGGGAATATGGGTGGGTAATGCCAGGGAAGGGAGTTGGATCTCATATACTTTGGAGAGTGTAATGATGGGTAAATGATAAGAGATATTTGGGTGGGTACATGACAAGGGAAGGATTTGATTCTCAAATACTCAGGTGGCAGAAATCATGAGTATCTGTTAAGAGAGGAGTTTGGGTTATTATATGAAGGGTGGGATTAGGGTCTCAGAAAGATGGGGTCAGAAATGGTGGATATATAGCAACAGAGGGAGTATGCTGGGTAAATGACAAGGGAGGGATTTGGGTCTTATACACTTTAGGGGCAGCAATGGTGAGTATGTAGCAAGAGAAATACTTTGGATGGGCATACGACAATGGAGAGATTAGGGTCTCACAAAGCTGGTGGCAAAATGATGGGTATATGCCCAGAGAGGAGTTTGGGTAGCGGTATGACCAGGGGGTGTTTGGGTCTCTTAAGGTTTGGGGCAGAAATAATTGGTATATTTCATGAAACAGAGTTTGGGTGGGTATATGTCAAGAGAGGGGGTTTGGTTGGGCTTATAAACATGGATATATTTGGGTCTGACATGTTTGGGGGAAGAAATGGTGGTTACATCACAAGACAGGAAATTGTGTGGTTACATGCAAATAGAAGAATTTTCAGTGGGCATATGGCAAGAGAAGGATTTGGGTCACAGCAGGATGGGGGCAGACATGGTGGATATATGGCTAGCGAGGGAGTTTGGGTGAGTACATGACATGGGGCAGATTGGGCCATCACAACGTTTGGGGGAAGAAATGGTGGAAACATTATAAGAGAGAGTATTAGGTTTGGTGTATGGCTAAGGAGGAATGAGTGTCTTGGAAGGATCGGTCCAGAAATAGTGGGTACATGGCAAGAGAGGGAGTTCACTTGGTTGAATGAAAGGGAGAGATTTGTGTCTGATAAGGTTTTAGGGAAGAAATATTGGCTATATGGCAAGAGAGGTAGTGTGGATAGGCAGATGACAAAGGAGGGATGTGGTCTCATAAGGATGAAGGCAGCAACAGTGGGGAGAGAGAGAGAGAGAGAGAGAGAGAGAGAGAGAGAGAGAGAGAGATTGGGTTGGTATATGATATGGGAGAGATTATGGTTTTTCAAAGTTTGATGGCAGATAAACAATTTTCATGAATTTATGATAAAGATGGATTTGATTGCGTGTATTGTGTGAACCACACCTTGAACTCAAATTTCAAGTTGAGGCCTAGAAAATTGATTTAGGTGGGTATATGACACAGAAGACTCTTTGGTGTTGAAGATGGAAAATCTGACATTTTGTATACTATAGGGATAGAGGCCAGAAAAGGAATATGGTTTGATATATAAAAAGAAGAAAATTTGGGTTACCATATGACAAAGAAGGGACTTTGGTTCCCACAGATTTGAGGGTCATACCACACATGCACTGTAAGACTCATAGAGGTAATTATGGAGCATTGAATCCAAATTGCTACATTTATCTAATCTCATAGATACCGATGAAGAAGACTGTGCTCCACCATCCATGTATTTTGCAAGATCCGGGCAAAACTTCACAGTATGAATGTCTCAACCTATCTGAGGTGAAGTGTGTGAGTGACAGTTATCCCCACAAATAGCTGTTATGTTTCCTGTTTGGCAACGTTTTTTGAATGTTGGTTTTATACCTCACCATCCAATGTAAGTAAGGAAATCTCCCCAGGAGCAATAATCACCCAGGAAACTCAAATCTACTGATCACATCTCAGTGAAAGGAATGGTAATTTGAAGTGACAGGTTTACCCTTGGTTATGCTTTATAAAAAATTTGTGTTTTAATAGGGCTTTTAGAATGGGATGCTTACATAACAGGCCTAGCAGAAATGAGGATATACTAATGAGACAATTGTGTAGCTTGATCTATCAGAACTGTCAAATCATTGACTTCAACGTAATGAGTATTTCTACAGAAATCTCATGCCAGGTAAAGCAATGTTCTCTACCCAAAGGAAAACCTTGTCTTCTTAAAGAGATTTCACACAATTCCTACTATCAAACCACCTTGCCAGATAAGACTAACAATTAGACAATGATGGGTGAGCTAAGGGAGGGTAGATGCCACCTCCTGACCACAACTGCTTATATGTCAATACCCTGTCCCTCTAGCTAAACTCTAATCTCAGTTCAGGACTTCAAGATGCAAGAGACTTGAAAGGGTCTCTGGATCTCTTTATCACTAGTTAATTGGATGCTTGCCTATAATTTTAGGAAATTAATTCATGGTCATCATGTCAGGATTCAGGCAAACAGGGAACTGGGCCTGTTGTTGAGTCCATACCAACTGATTCATCAGTAGTAGGTAGAGAGAGAGAGAGACGAGGCCTGATGTGGGAATGTAAACCTCAAAACCCACCCTCAGTGACATATATTATCCACAAAGGCTATATGCATTCCAGCATGGTCACACATCCTAATTTCCCAAACATTTGCACTTCTTGGTAACTAAGTAAGTATTCAAGTACATGAGAGCCTGTTTTTCATTCCCTTTCATTAACTGTCACATTTCTCTAGAAGCTACCAACTGTCAGTAGTTTGTCAGTTAGAGGTACAGACTTCTGAGCCATCCCCCATAGTCAAAGATGCACTGTAGGAGGGCTCGAGAGTCTAACTGGCAAACTCCTGACAGTTGGTGGCTTCTAGAGAAGTGTGAGAGTTAATGTGGATGGAAACCATACTGGCATATATTTGAGTGCTTAGTCACCAAGCATACTGGAATATGACCTGGCCTCATCTTACACAGGCCTTTGCATGCAATCACGACGGCTCTGTATTTGTGAGAGCAATGACTCTGTCATGTCTTGAGATCACAATTTCACTCTTGGCATCTGCAGCCTCAGACTCATAAAATCTTTTTAAATGCTCCCTGCAATGGTACCTGAGTCTTGAAGAGAGGGCTACAAATATCCCATTGCACATACTCTCATTTTTTTTCCAGGATGACCAGTTGTGAATGTCTTTTTTAAACATAATCTACTGCACCAAGGTCTCTGAGGAGGTCTGAGAACTGCACTAATCTGTAGTTATCGAGGTATGAATGTAGAGTGAAGCTTGATACTTCATTCATTTAACAAAATAATAGTATGAGGTTCAATACTGGGGCCTTGGATCTCCATAACCATATGTTCTCCACAAAGCTTACAGCAGCAGGCATGTGTTGCTTTCTATAGAGTAGACCTTAAATTCACTCTTAAGGAGCTGATTATTCCCAGAAAGTTTGTACCACTATTGCATTCATGGACATATCTTTCTAGGTTGTTCATTAATATAGTATGCAATATTCTTAGTTTGGTACGATGACTGATGATCCTCCCAGGAGCACACCATGTAGGCTAGAGCAAAGGATGAAATACTGGGACTAAACTGGGAACTAGGATTTAGGACTTTGATGAAGTTAGAGATCATTACCGCAAGGCAAAGATTTCAGGCTACTATGGTGGCACTGCCTAAGGCTCATGATTTACACGCTACAGGATATGAAAACAGAAATATTGGGATGTATGTGGAATATCCAATAGACTAGGCCCTGGAAGAGAACACAGAAAGTTTGTGTATAGAGAGGGGTAGTATAGTCAACATCTAGTCCTGTGCCTGTGGATAGGGCAAGTACTAGTGGCACTCTAATTGTTCCTTATAGCACTGAAATTGGGGGTGTATGAGATTTGGGACCATGATGAAGCCTGAAGGCCTCTGCTCTGAAGTATAAGTTGTTTGTCTAGGCTGGGGTACTGGTATAGATTCAGCAGGATGTGCAAAAACATTTATGATGAGTATGTTAGGGATAATTAACAGGCCTGACTCTGGAGAGGTCATGGGGAATCTGAGTACAGAGTTGGGTTGTATAGGCAGCACACAGTGTTCTGTGGCTAAGTGTTGTAACAGGAACTTCATGCAGGAACCAAGATCTTACCTATAGCAAAGAAGAACATGAAGCAAAGGATTTCAGACATTGACAAAAGTTAGAAGTCACTACAAGGATGGGTGGTGGTGGTGCATGACTTTAATCATAGCACTTGGGAGGCAGAGGCAGGAGGATCTCTGTGAGTGTGAAGCCAACCTGGTCTACAGAGCTAGTGCAAAAATAGACTTCAAAGTTACGTAGAGAAGCCTTCTCTCGAATTAAAAATAGATAGATAGATAGATAGACAGATAGGTAGATATAAGTAAGTCATTGAGAGGGAGAACAAGCACTATTCTAGGGATGCCACTAGATTGTCTGGACTCCACTAGTTTGGGAAAACAATTATCTCTGCAGAAGGGTGCATACCTCTATAGTCTTTGTAGGAGGATATGGACAGTCTGGGCATGTGTGCAAGAACGTTTAGTGCAGAGGGAGCCTAGCTGTTCACTAAAGCATAGTATAAGTTGCTGGGCCTAAGCTTGTCTGCACACATTCAAACCTGTAGATGCCTAAAGCTCGCAAATGGAAGGCAAATGTGGTTCTAGTAGGTCAGGCTGCATGTGGAAAAACACGTATTCATGTTTGTGTTGGTTATTACTCACTAGGCTAAACCCTGGAGGCCGAGCATGTGGGATGTCTAGGGACAAAGATAGGTGGCTTAATCATTTAAATGTCACTTGTGATTGAATGAAGGTAGAATGGTTCAAGTTGAGAGTATGGAAGTTGGATATAGCACAAAGGAATAGGCTAGGACAAGGTCAGTTGGAGGAACCAGAGTCTGCAGAAGCCTAGAGCCATCAAGTACAAGGAACTCATAGCCACACTAGTCATGGTCACTGGATGTTCGACCATTCTAGTTACGCCAGAATATAAAATGTCAGATAGGGATGTAAACACCAGGCTCACCCAGGAGGAGACCACAGGAAGTCTGTGTATTTATTGGTGTATTTTATGTGTCACAAGGCTTTCTGAAAGTAGAAGTGGGTAGACAGGGCTGGGGTACATCCCTATGGGAGCATAGATGTAGGCTACAGCCAAGGACAAAATGCTTGGCATAGGCTAGGGCCAAGGAATGGGGACCTTGTTGAATTCTAGGGGTCATTACAGCAAGGCTAGGAGTCCAGACATCTGTGCCAAACTGCATGCAGCATGGGATTTATGTTTTGCATGACATGAAAACAGAAATATTGTGTTGTGTTCGGAGTTTCAGTAACTAGACTCTGGGGAGTGGATGGGAAGTTTGTGTATAGAGTGCCATGGTATAGTGAACATCTAGTCCTGTGGCCATAGATAGGACAACTATTGTAGAAATACTAAATGTTAACTATAGCACATGAATAGATGGAGGGCTGTGCTGGGGTGTGAGATTTTACACCCTACTGAATCCTAGAGGCACCTGTTATGTGTTATAGGTTGTCTATGTAGGCTAAAGTACTGTGATCAATTCAGCAAGTTGTAGAAAATCATGTATGATGAGTACATTTGGTGTTAGTCTACAGGCTTGACTCTGGGGAGTACATGGGTATTCTGGGAAATCTGGGTATTAAGTTGTGTTGTATAGGTAGCCTAGAGTGTCCTGTGTGTAAGTGTTGTTACAGGAGATTCATGCAGGACACTATATGTTGCATTCAGCCTAAGAGACCATGGTGGGACTAAGATGGAACAAAGGATTTGGAACCCTACCAACAGCTAGAAGTCACTACTATTGAAATCTAGGGATGACACTGGATGTTCCATCCAGTCTGGACTCCACTGGATTAGAAAAACAATGATAGGATGCAGAGCAGTGCTCTGAAATCAAGACGATGGAGGAGTATTCTGATAGTCTGGGGATAGAATGGTCATGTAGGGCAGCCACAACTCCTCTGGTTCTATGAGAGACTGATAGTCTTTGTGGGAATCTAGATGCTGTCAACAGCACAGAAAAAGTTGATGGGTCTAAGAATGCCGGAGATTGCTATGGAGGCAGCTGGAGAAGACAAGGACACTGGTTGTTGCAACTTGGGTAGATCAAGCCCTCTATGAACAAAGTACTGAGTGGGTAACTAAACTAAACAAGTTAAAACCTGGGAAGACATAGAAAATCTGAATAAGGAATAATGTTCTATATTGTACCTAAAGTGTCCCGTGGATGTACTAGTGCAGGGTAAGTGCTAGCAAAGCCTAGATGTTCACGACAGAAAAGGAGGATTCCTGAGAATAGTCTGAGCTGAGTTATTTGGGACCATACTCCCGAGAAGACCCTTGAATCAAGAGGCAAACAGCCAGATTATGCAGGGGTGCTGGATGTTAAACTCAAGCTAGATGCAGATGGATATGGAAAACAAGTATTGTTTGGTGGCATATATAAGAAGCCAGTTCCTGGAGGAGAACATTAGGAATGTGGTGGAGTAGGGTGCTGCAGGTAACAGAGAGGGTACTGTGGGTGGGTGAAGGTAGCAACTTGTCTGCTGCATGTATGTCGGCAATCGCACACGTGGAAGGCCAAGATATGGGATTTCCGAAATTATAGAAGCCTAGATATTGCTACTTAGGTGATCAAACTAAATTTGTATAATGACTTTGGGAAAGAGGCTAGATCCAGGTAGAGATAGAATATGAAATATCTGGTTGTGAGGGAGTGAGTACTTACCAGGCCATACCATGGTGAAGGACTCAGGAATACAGAATTTGGATTCGGGTAAGATAGCAAAATGAGTACTATATGTAGATTCAAGCAGCGCAGGTCCTTGTAGGACAATGTATGTTGGTTGGAGGACAGGAGTAGATGCTGGGATTCGGCCCTCACATTTGGAACTCTGTTGAATCCTGTGAGCATTACTACAACATGCAAGAATATCAGTGGCAAATCTAGACTTGGACACTTGTAGTGACTTATGATCTGTTTGTTGGCATATGGGGAAACGCTATCTGGTAGGGGAAATTTTCTGGGCTTGGTCTTTAGGGAAGATATGGAAAGTCTGGATTGGAAATGGAGTTGTGAAAGCAGGGCAACTATTTCATGCATGGGTGTAGGTGTGTTAAATTAGGGTAGCCTAACTGTTGACTATACCAAAGAAGGAGTTGCTGGACCTAGTCTTGGCTGAAGGCTTTGAAAACCTTCACAGGCCTAAAATTTGCAAATGCAAGGCACATGAGGCAGCTGTAAGTCAGACAGCATGTGGAAAATCAAATATTCACTTGTGTGTAGTGGGTTACTCAATTGGCTAAAGTTGGGTCCTGGTGGTTGTGGGATGTCTGGTTATATAATGAAGTGGTTTAGGCATCGGAATCATCCTGCAGATGGATTCAGGTAGGATGGTTACTGTTGGGAATGTAGATGCTGGATACAGCACAAAAGAATGTGCTAGGACAAGGCCAGTTGGAGGGAAAGTGCCAGCAGAAGCTTAGAACTATCTATCAAAGCACGGTAGGACTAAGATGGAGCCTAGGGTTTGGAACTCAGCAAACAGCTAAAAGTCACTATAAGTGTGAGAAAACAGCTCTTTTAGAGTTCTCACTGGATGTTTCATCAGGTCTGGACTCTACTGGAGTAGGAAAAGAATTATCTGCTCGAAAGGTGCACTTACTTCTCTTGGCATTGTAGAAGGATTTGGACAGTCTTGGCATGCTGTGATATTATGTAGTCAGCCAGAGATCCTGTGGTTTGATGAGGTTGGGGTTGTCTCAGTGGGAATGTATATGTTGTCTACAGCACAGGAGGATTTGATGGGACTAGGAATCCTATATGCTATGAATATGTTTTATTACCATTGGTTATTCAAGAAGATGCTTTGGGCAATCGATTAGTAGAATATAGCCAGGCAGGAAATCTGAACAGAGATATAGAGAGAAAGTAGGCAGAGTCAGGGAGATGCCATGTAGCTGCTGAAGGAGAAAACCAGCAGCTACCAGTGAGAGCCTTACTGGTATGGATCATAATGATACATAGATATACAAAAGGGAATCCCACATCAATATGAGCTATGTTTGGAGGGATGTGGAAAAACAGTATTTGGAACAGGAAATATTCACTAGGTTCGAACTTTAGGAGGACACGATAACTTTTCATAAGGAGTGGGGTTATTCCATTAGCCAGTACAGGTATGATAAGTGTTGGGGAACTCTCAGTGTTGGCTACAGAATAGTAGTAGCTGGTGGGATCATGCTGTGTTTTGAGATTTGTGTCCCTAAAACATGCCAAAAATCACTACTGCAGAGTGCAAGGGTCCATTCTTTGATGGGACAGGGACTATTCAATCTAGGATAAATTCCACTGAATATGGAAAACCAATTACAGAGTATGGATATCTTCACCTGGATAAATCCTGGAGGGGGACATAGGAAGTCTGGGTATGGTGTGAAGAGGTATGGGCAACTCTAAGACCCCTGTTGGTTTATCTAAATAGGATTATATCTGGCTGTAGCCCAGATGTTCTCTATAATATAGGAAAAATGTTCTAAATAGGCTGCAACATGTTGAAGCCTAAAATTCACTACTATAAGGCAAGGAGTCCAGACCAAGATTGAACATTTCTTATGGTTTCCAGGTTATACATAACAGAATGTTAAAAATCAAGTGTCTAATACTGTGTGATATTCTCAATAGGCTAGACACCAGAAGATAGGAGAACCCTGGTTATGGACTGGGCTTATGTTGGTTGTAGAAAGCCTCCTTAGGTGAGTGAGTATATTAAAGGAGGCTGTATGCTCACCACAGTAAAAGAGATATTGAGGCTAGGCTGGGTCACCTGACTTGGGATAAGGTGGAAGCCTGGAGGCCATGATTTGTTGCTACACAGCCAGACAAGATATGGACACTGGTTTGCGTATATTCATTAGGTACAGAGGAATGTGGAGATGCAAGTATTCGTGTGTGTGTGTGTGTGTGTGTGTGTGTGTATGTGTGTGTGAGTGTGTGTGTGTACGGTCAACAGGCTAAGCCATGGAGTAGGAATGTTATTTGGGAATGATTTTAGGGAAGACATTCAAGATACTAGCCAAAGATTGAGGCGGACATTTTGGACTAAACCATTGACAGGGATAGTATTGTTGAAGAATTTGGAGAAGCAAATGATCTGTCATGTGTTCTACCACAACAAAGGTAGATATGTAAAAAAGGTTGAGGTGGAAAATTTGCCTTGGAGTTATTAAACAAAGTCTCCATCTAAACCCAAACTCTCTTTGCCTTCTCAATATCTTCCCCCTATCATCAAAGTGTCAGGAGTGGTACAGTCCACAATTTGTTCCTTCCTTCCCCAGGCATTCTTGTGGGTCAGAACCAGGCTTTGTGATGTCAGAGCACAAGCTCACCTACTACTGTTCGAGACCTTGATGATGACTCAGGTCTGAGGGTGTGGCCTTCCCTACTCTGCCAGTTGTTCACAGCCCCTCGAGGGAGAAACAACATGCGCTCACGCGACTTGGTGATGGAGAGTCTAGCAAAGGACCTAAGGAATCACTGTCCGACATGGACCTCCCAACATCCAGTAGTGATGTTCCGATGGCAGCGAACGGGCCAGTCGTTATGGTGAAGACAAAGGCAGCTCTAAAGCAGTATCCACCTTACATGTCGTGCGGAAAGGTGAGTTGACGAACCCTACTGGAGCTCCCTCCTCTACTCATTTACTCTTACCTAAAGTCACTACCTCTCTCCTTCCTGGCATAAATCCCTTATCAATTCTCACCTCTTCCGACAAAGTGTCCTTCACTTGCCTCTCCTGACTTCTCCCTCTATTAACTAATTCTTGTGTTCACCTCTTGCCATTCCAGGCACACAAGAAAAGCAAACACCGGAAGCACTCCTCAAAGAAGAGGAACAAGAGAAAGAGGGAGGCCGAAGAGGCAGCTGCCCTCAAACGGAAGAAAATCAAAGTGAAAGCTGTTACTGCAATGCCTGAACCTAAGGAGGAGGAGCCTGAAAAGGAAGCCGAGGTGCACACTACTGGAGAAGCAAGCGTGGTCGCAGCAGCCGATGAGGGGGAGAGCCAATAAGATGGCTATCATGAAGACGGGGAATGCCCAAATATGACAAAGAAAATTGCATTGGTATAAATTTCTTAAATTGAAAATAAATTCAATTTAGTTGAAAAGCTATATGTCTTTTACAGTGACTAAAGGCGAAACCAGGAAAGAGAAGGAAAAATGATGGTTATAGGAGAAGAGAGGGAAGATGGGTGGGTGAATGGCAATGGAGAGATTTGTTCTTCACTAGGTTTGGGACAGTCATAGTGGGTTCATGGAAAGAGGGGGAGTTTGGGTTGGTAGAAGACAAGGGAGGGATTTGGGTCTACAAAGGTTTGGGCATTAATTGTGGGTGCATAAAAGAGGCGAGTTTGTGTGGGAAGAAGACAAGGGAGGGATTAGGGTCTCCAAAATTTTGTGGCTTTAACGGTGAGAGCATGGAAAGAGAGGGAGTTTTGGTGGGTAGGAGACAAGGGAGGGATTTGTGTCTCCAAAGGTTTGGGCATCAATGGTGGGTGCATGGAAGACGGGGAGTTTGGGTGGGAAGAAGACAAGGGAGGGATTTGGGTCTCCAAAGTTTTGGAGCAGTAATGGTGAGGGCATGAAAAGAAAGGGAGTTTGGGTGGGAAGATGACAAGGGAGGGATTTGGGTCTTATACACTTTAGGGGCAGCAATGGTGAGTATGTAGCAGGAGAAATACTTTGGATGGGCATACGACAATGGAGAGATTAGGGTCTCACAAATCTGGTGGCAAAATTATGGGTATATGCCCAGAGAGGAGTTTGGGTAGCTGTATGACCAGGGGGTGTTTGGGTCTCTTAAGGTTTGGGGCAGAAATAATTGGTATATTTCATGAAACAGAGTTTGGGTGGGTATATGTCAAGAGAGGGGGTTTTGTTGGGCTTATAAACATGGATATATTTGGGTCTGAGATGTTTGGGGGAAGAAATGGTGGTTACATCACAAGACAGGAAATTGTGTGGTTACATGAAAATAGAAGAATTTTCAGTGGGCATATGGCAAGAGAAGGATTTGGGTCACAGCAGGATGGGGGCAGACATGGTGGATATATGGCTAGCGAGGGAGTTTGGGTGAGTACATGACATGGGGCAGATTGGGCCATCACAACGTTTGGGGGAAGAAATGGTGGAAACATTATAAGAGAGAGTATTAGGTTTGGTGTATGGCTAAGGAGGAATGAGTGTCTTGGAAGGATCGGTCCAGAAATAGTGGGTACATGGCAAGAGAGGGAGTTCACTTGGTTGAATGAAAGGGAGAGATTTGTGTCTGATAAGGTTTTAGGGAAGAAATATTGGCTATATGGCAAGAGAGGTAGTGTGGATAGGCAGATGACAAAGGAGGGATGTGGTCTCATAAGGATGAAGGCAGCAACAGTGGGGAGAGAGAGAGAGAGAGAGAGAGAGAGAGAGAGAGAGATTGGGTTGGTATATGATATGGGAGAGATTATGGTTTTTCAAAGTTTGATGGCAGATAAACAATTTTCATGAATTTATGATAAAGATGGATTTGATTGCGTGTATTGTGTGAACCACACCTTGAACTCAAATTTCAAGTTGAGGCCTAGAAAATTGATTTAGGTGGGTATATGACACAGAAGACTCTTTGGTGTTGAAGATGGAAAATCTGACATTTTGTATACTATAGGGATAGAGGCCAGAAAAGGAATATGGTTTGATATATAAAAAGAAGAAAATTTGGGTTAGCATATGACAAAGAAGGGACTTTGGTTCCCACAGATTTGAGGGTCATACCACACATGCACTGTAAGACTCATAGAGGTAATTATGGAGCATTGAATCCAAATTGCTACATTTATCTAATCTTATAGATACGGATGAAGAAGACTGTGCTCCACCATCCATGTATTTTGCAAGATCCGGGCAAAACTTCACAGTATGAATGTCTCAACCTATCTGAGGTGAAGTGTGTGAGTGACAGTTATCCCCACAATTAGCTGTTATGTTTCCTGTTTGGCAACTTTTTTTGAATGTTGGTTTTATACCTCACCATCCAATGTAAGTAAGGAAATCTCCCCAGGAGCAATAATCACCCAGCAAACTCAAATCTACTGATCACATCTCAGTGAAAGGAATGGTAATTTGAAGTGACAGGTTTACCCTTGGTTATCCTTTATAAAAAATTTGTGTTTTAATAGGGCTTTTAGAATGGGCTGCTTACATAACAGGCCTAGCAGAAATGAGGATATACTAATGAGACAATTGTGTAGCTTGATCTATCAGAACAGTCAAATCATTGACGTCAACGTAATGAGTATTTCTACAGAAATCTCATGCCAGGTAAAGCAATGTTCTCTACCCAAAGGAAAACCTTGTCTCCTAAAAGAGATTTCACACATTTCCTACTATCAAACCACCTTGCCAGATAAGACTAACAATTAGACAATGATGGGTGAGCTAAGGGAGGGTAGATGCCCCCTCTGACCACAACTGCTTATATGTCAATACCCTGTCCCTCTAGCTAAACTCTAATCTCAGTTCAGGACTTCAAGATGCAAGAGACTTGAAAGGGTCTCTGGATCTCTTTATCACTAGTTAATTGGATGCTTGCCTATAATTTTAGGAAATTAATTCATGATCATCATGTCAGGATTCAGGCAAACATGGCACTGGGCCTGTTGTTGAGTCCATACCAACTGATTCATCAGTAGTAGGTAGAGAGAGAGAGAGACGAGGCCTGATGTGGGAATGTAAACCTCAAAACCCACCCTCAGTTACATATATTATCCACAAAGGCTATATGCATTCCAGCATGGTCACACCTCCTAATTTCCCAAACAGTTGCACTTCTTGGTAACTAAGTAAGTATTCAAGTACATGAGAGCCTGTTTTTCATTCCCTTTCTGTTGTGGTAGGGAGCGGCGGGCTGTGTCCCGCCACCCGGCTAGCTTTACCCGAAATAATTACATGGAAACTGTATTCTTTTAAACACTGCCTGACCCATTAGTTTCAGTTTCTTATTGGCTAGCTTTTACATATTGATCTAACCCATTTCTATTAATCTGTGTAGCCCAAGAGCTGGCTTACCAGGAATGATCTTAACCTGCGTCTGTCTGGAGTGGGAGAATCATGGCGACTCCCTGACTCAGCTTCTTTCTCCCAGCATTCCATTCTGTTTACTCCGCCTACCTAAGGGTTGACCTATCAAATGGGTCTAGGCAGTTTCTTTATTAATAAGAAATCACTCCCACATCATTTCCCCTTTTTCTGTTTAAACAAAAAAGAAAGGCTTTAACTTTAACATAGTAAAATTACATATAGCAAAACAGTTATCAAGCAAGAATTACAGTTACAATATTTATACCTATTTTATCTTTTATCATAACTAAGGAAAACTATAACTATCTATTCATTCTTCAACTCCATTAAAGACTCCAGAAGGATATAATACTACCTAAGTAAACAAGAAATAAGAAAACTCTAGAAATGACAGAGACATCTTGCTGCCTGGACAGTCACCCAAAGTTCTTTTGTATGGTTGGGGCATCCATCTTCAGCCTTCAGGCCCATAGTATCCAGCAGACATTTCCATGAAGCAGGAAATTTCAAAGACAGTTCAGTCACTATCTGCTGTGTCCTGCAGAATGTCTCGCAGACTCTTTCATGAGTCATGAACCCCAAAAGACCGTCTCACCTTTAGGCAAGTTCAGCAGTCCTCTCTCTGCGGGTTCTCTGTGTCCATTTTATGCAACAGTCCAGGCAAGAGCAGTTTCTTGCCCAAATGGCTATCAAACTCCATAAGGATCCTCTTCGATGCCCATCTTCCTCTCGAGGTAGATTGATGCCACCAGGAGCAGATATGTCTCATTGTCATGAAAAGTCCTAAGTTATTAAAACATTAAATGCCATATTCTGCAGTCTTTGAGAGAGATGAAGAATGCCTATCTGAAATATATCTCTATATATCTAGAAAATCTAAGTAACATGACTACAAACTTGACTATTATTTTTGATTATCCATCAACAACCTATATTTCCTAATTATACATTACATTTTAAAAATGAACTACACAATCACAATACCTTAATCAAGATCAGAAATACATATACATATAACAAAATTGACCTTAAAATCCATACCAATGCAAATTATTCATACCTATATCATTTCCCCCTTTAAATGTAAAAGAACATTTATAAACAATATTTTGGGAACATGGGCGCAGTTTTTTCTCTCTGAACTGCTTTCTGCTGAATGGGGGCGCTGTTAATCAGATCATTTAGGGTGTAACCTGTGTGCCAGGTTTATCTCAGTTGCCAGTTGAGTGAAGTAATTTTTTGAGGGTGTTCACAGGAACTTTTCGGGAGGTCGTGGTCTATCATACCATATCGGGATAGATGCAATCCACAGGGTCTGGTCCTCTGTGAAAACAAAAGAAGACCCTTTCCAAAGCATCATATCCTTAGACCCAAATTTTGAAATCGTAATACCCTTATATCCATTCTGGTTTAGCTTGGCAGCCCATGTAATGAAATGTCTCTCTGTACTTAGCTCCTTTATAGTCAAAAAATTTAAAGAAAACACAATGTACATAATCCAGACTCTCTGTGAATTTTTTATTTTTACGTGGCTTATTTTTCTTTATTTTTTTTAATCTCTTAACTATCTGTACTCTGTCTCTTTAAAGACTTTACCTTTTTTTAAAAAAAAACCATTAACTTTATTTTCTATATTCTTTTTCTTTTTTCTCTCAAGTCTATGTGCATTCATCCAACAGTGTGGTCTTTTATGTCTGAATCTGTTTTATTGTGAATCTATAACATTTTTTTACTATCCAGGAACATTTCTTAAAATGTTAAGCAGTTCTTAAAAACTTAAGTTGCACCATGTACAGGTAATACGGTACCACCTGTGTCCTGCCCAGTCTAAACCTTAACTGTGCTGTTATTATGGTAATTACGGTAGTTCCTGTCAACCAGCACAGTTCAGCAAGGAGCAGCCGCTCCTGCCTCAGATCCATTTGGTGCCCCTGAGCTGTGCACAGTTACAGGCACACAGCAAGTCCTCATTGGAGCCGCACTCAGCAGTTTAATTTTGAGACTGAGCATGCAGCACAGAAACTCTTTTTATCCAAGTTACAACCAAATCTGACACGCAGAGCACTGCGGAGTCTGAAAACATGTCTCTTCCACCATGCTCTTCCGCCTGCCTAAGCCTGATTCTGCCATCTGACCAGGTGCAGGCGGGGAGTGCTGAGAGCACTCTCCTTCAGATCCCAAGCGGGAACACAAACATCCAGTCCCATAAAATCCATTGAAATGCTTTAAAGCCAGAGTTTGCAGTGGCAGCACAGTCCCAAGAAGCCGCAGTTTAAAATGACACAGCTTTTTTTTCTGTTGATGTTGCCGAATCAGGAAATCTCTCTACAGCACGCCACCAACAAACAGCAAAAATCTGTGTTAAAGTCTCTCTCCCTTATTTTTAAGCCTTTTTAGGTTTTTAAGTGGATTTAGTCCATCACGTCGGGCGCCATTCTGTTGTGGTACGGAGCAGCGGGCTGTGTCCCGCCACCCGACTAGCTTTACCCGAAATAATTACACGGAAACTGTATTCTTTTAAACACTGCCTGACCCATTAGTTTCAGTTTCTTATTGGCTAGCTTTTACATATTGATCTAACCCATTTCTATTAATCTGTGTAGCCCAAGAGCTGGCTTACCAGGAATGATCTTAACCTGCGTCTGTCTGGAGTGGGAGAATCATGGCGACTCCCTGACTCAGCTTCTTTCTCCCAGCATTCCATTCTGTTTACTCCGCCTACCTAAGGGTTGACCTATCAAATGGGTCTAGGCAGTTTCTTTATTAATAAGAAATCACTCCCACATCACCTTTCATTAACTGTCACATTTCTCTAGAAGCCAGCAACTGTCAGTAGTTTGTCAGTTAGAGGTACAGACTTCTGAGCCATCCCCCATAGTCAAAGATGCACTGTAGGAGGGCTCGAGAGTCTAACTGGCAAACTCCTGACAGTTGGTGGCTTCTAGAGAAGTGTGAGAGTTAATGTGGATGGAAACCATACTGGCATATATTTGAGTGCTTAGTCACCAAGCATACTGGAATATGACCTGGCCTCATCTTACACAGGCCTTTGCATGCAATCACGACGGCTCTGTATTTGTGAGAGCAATGACTCTGTCATGTCTTGAGATCACAATTTCACTCTTGGCATCTGCAGCCTCAGACTCATAAAATCTTTTTAAATGCTCCCTGCAATGGTACCTGAGTCTTGAAGAGAGGGCTACAAATATCCCATTGCACATACTCTCATTTTTTTTCCAGGATGACCAGTTTTGAATGTCTTTTTTAAACATAATCTACTGCACCAAGGTCTCTGAGGAGGTCTGAGAACTGCACTAATCTGTAGTTATCGAGGTATGAATGTAGAGTGAAGCTTGATACTTCATTCATTTAACAAAATAATAGTATGAGGTTCATTACTGGGGCCTTGGATCTCCATAACCATGTGTTCTCGACAAAGCTTACAGCAGCAGGCATGTGTTGCTTTCTGTAGAGTAGACCTTAAATTCACTCTTAAGGAGCTGAATATTCCCAGAAAGTTTGTACCACTATTGCATTCATGGACATATCTTTCTAGGTTGTTCATTAATATAGTATGCAATATTCTTAGTTTGGTACGACGACTGATGATCCTCCCAGGAGCACACCATGTAGGCTAGAGCAAAGGATGAAATACTGGGACTAAACTGGGAACTAGGATTTAGGACTTTGTTGAAGTTAGAGATCATTACTGCAAGGCAAAGATTTCAGGCTACTATGGTGGCACTGCCTAAGGCTCATGATTTACATGCTACAGGATATGAAAACAGAAATATTGGGATGTATGTGGAATATGCAATAGACTACCCCTGGAAGAGAACACAGAAAGTTTGTGTATAGAGAGGGATAGTATAGTCAACATCTAGTCCTGTGCCTGTGGATAGGGCAAGTACTAGTGGCACTCTAATTGTTCCTTATAGCACTGAAATTGGGGGTGTATGAGATTTGGGACCATGATGAAGCCTGAAGGCCTCTGCTCTGAAGTATAAGTTGTTTGTCTAGGCTGGGGTACTGGTATAGATTCAGCAGGATGTGCAAAAACATTTATGATGAGTATGTTAGGGATAATTAACAGGCCTGACTCTGGAGAGGTCATGGGGAATCTGAGTACAGAGTTGGGTTGTATAGGCAGCACACAGTGTTCTGTGGCTAAGTGTTGTAACAGGAACTTCATGCAGGAACCAAGATCTTACCTATAGCAAAGAAGAACATGAAGCAAAGGATTTCGGACATTGACAAAAGTTAGAAGTCACTACAAGGATGGGTGGTGGTGGTGCATGACTTTAATCATAGCACTTGGGAGGCAGAGGCAGGAGGATCTCTGTGAGTGTGAAGCCAACCTGGTCTACAGAGCTAGTGCAAAAATAGACTTCAAAGTTACGTAGAGAAGCCTTCTCTCGAATTAAAAATAGATAGATAGATAGATAGATAGATAGACAGATAGGTAGATATAAGAAAGTCATTGCGAGGGAGAACAAGCACTATTCTAGGGATGCCACTAGATTGTCTGGACTCCACTAGTTTGGGAAAACAATTATCTCTGCAGAAGGGTGCATACCTCTATAGTCTTTGTAGGAGGATATGGACAGTCTGGGCATGTGTGCAAGAACGTTGAGTGCAGAGGGAGCCTAGCTGTTCACAAAAGCATAGTAGAAGTTGCTGGGCCTAAGCTTGTCTGCACACATTCAAACCTGTAGATGCCTAAAGCTCGCAAATGGAAGGCAAATGTGGTTCTAGTAGGTCAGGCTGCATGTGGAAAAACAAGTATTCATGTTTGTGTTGGTTATTACTCACTAGGCTAAACCCTGGAGGCCAAGCATGTGGGATGTCTAGGGACAAAGATAGGTGGCTTAATCATTTAAATGTCACTTGTGATTGAATGAAGGTAGAATGGTTCAAGTTGAGAGTATGGAAGTTGGATATAGCACAAAGGAATAGGCTAGGACAAGGTCAGTTGGAGGAACCAGAGTCTGCAGAAGCCTAGAGCCATCAAGTACAAGGAACTCATAGCCACACTAGTCATGGTCACTGGATGTTCGACCATTCTAGTTACGCCAGAAAATAAAATGTCAGATAGGGATGTAAACACCAGGCTCACCCAGGAGGAGACCACAGGAAGTCTGTGTATTTATTGGTGTATTTTATGTGTCACAAGGCTTTCTGAAAGTAGATGTGGGTAGACAGGGCTAGGGTACATCCCTATGGGAGCATAGATGTAGGCTACAGCCAAGGACAAAATGCTTGGCATAGGCTAGGGCCAAGGAATGGGGACCTTGTTGAATTCTAGGGGTCATTACAGCAAGGCTAGGAGTCCAGACATCTGTGCCAAACTGCATGCAGCATGGGATTTATGTTTTGCATGACATGAAAACAGAAATATTGGGTTGTGTTTGGAGTTTCAGTAACTAGACTCTGGGGAATGGATAGGAAGTTTGTGTATAGAGTGCCATGGTATAGTGAACATCTAGTCCTGTGGCCATAGATAGGACAACTATTGTAGAAAAACTAAATGTTAACTATAGCACATGAATAGATGGAGGGGCTGTGCTGGGGTGTGAGATTTTACACCCTACTGAATCCTAGAGGCACCAGTTATGTGTTATAGGTTGTCTATGTAGGCTAAAGTACTGTGATCAATTCAGCAAGTTGTAGAAAATCATGTATGATGGGTACATTTGGTGTTACTCTACAGGCTTGACTCTGGGGAGTACATGGGTATTCTGGGAAATCTGGGTATTAAGTTGTGTTGTATAGGTAGCCTAGAGTGTCCTGTGTGTAAGGGTTGTTTCAGGAGATTCATGCAGGACACTATATGTTGCATTCAGCCTAAGAGACCATGGTGGGACTAAGATGGAACAAAGGATTTGGAACCCTACCAAAAGCTAGAAGTCACTACTATTGAAATCTAGGGATGATGCTGGATGTTCCATCCAGTCTGGACTCCACTGGATTAGAAAAACAATGATAGGATGCAGAGCAGTGCTCTGAAATCTAGACGATGGAGGAGTATTCTGATAGTCTGGGGATAGAATGGTCATGTAGGGCAGCCACAACTCCTCTGGTTCTATGAGAGACTGATAGTCTTTGTGGGAATCTAGATGCTGTCAACAGCACAGAAAAAGTTGATGGGTCTAAGAATGCCGGAGATTGCTATATAGGAAGCTGGAGAAGACCAGGACACTGGTTGTTGCAACTTGGGTAGATCAAGCCCTCTATGTACAAAGTACTGAGTGGGTAACTAAACTAAACAAGTTAAAACCTGGGAAGACATAGAAAATCTGAATAAGGAATAACGCTCTATACTGTACTTAAAGTGTCCCGTGCATATATTGGTGCAGGGTAAGTGCTAGCAAAGACTAGATGTTCACGACAGAAAAGGAGGATTCCTGAGAATAGTCTGAGCTGAGTTATTTGGGACCATTCTCCCTAGAAGACCCTTGACTCAAGAGGCAAACAGCCAGATTATGCAGGGGTGCTAGATGTTAAACCCAAGCTAGATGCAGATGGATATGGAGAACAAGTATTGGTTGGTGGCTTATATAAGAAGCCAGTTCCTGGAGGAGAACATTAGGAATGTGGTAGAGTAGGGTGCTGCAGGTAACACAGAGGGTACTGTGGGTGGGTGAAGGTAGCAACTTGTCTGCTGCATGTATGTCGGCAATCGCACACGTGGAAGGCCAAGACATGGGATTTCCGAAATTATAGAAGCCTAGATATTGCTACTTAGGTTATCAAACTAAATTTGTATAATGACTTTGGGAAAGAGGCTAGATCCAGGTAGAGATAGAATATGAAATATCTGGTTGTGAGGGAGTGAGTACTTACCAGGCCATACCATGGTGGAGGACTCAGGAATACAGAATTTGGTTTCGGGTAAGATAGCAAAATGAGTACTATATGTAGATTCAAGCAGCGCAGGTCCTTGTAGGACAATGTATGTTGGTTGGAGGACAGGAGTAGATGCTGGGATTCGGCCCTCGCATTTGGAACTCTGTTGAATCCTGTGAGCATTACTACAACATGCAAGAATATCAGTGGCAAAAACTAGACTTGGACACTTGTAGTGACTTATGATCTGTTTGTTGGCATATGGGGAAACGCTATCTGGTAGGGGAAATATTCTGGGCTTGGCCTTTGGGGAAGATATGGAAAGTCTGGATTGGAAATGGAGTTGTGAAAGCAGGGCAACTATTTCATGCATGGGTGTAGGTGTGTTAAATTAGGGGAGCCTAACTGTTGACTATACCAAAGAAGGAGTTGCTGGACCTAGTCTTGGCTGAAGGCTTTGAAAACCTTCACAGGCCTAAAATTTGCAAATGCAAGGCACATGAGGCAGCTGTAAGTCAGACAGCATGTGGAAAATCAAATATTCACTTGTGTGTAGTGGGTTACTCAATTGGCTAAAGTTGGGTCCTGGTGGTTGTGGGATGTCTGGTTATATAATGAAGTGGTTTAGGCATCGGAATCATCCTGCAGATGGATTCAGGTAGGATGGTTACTGTTGGGAATGTAGATGCTGGATACAGCACAAAAGAATGTGCTAGGACAAGGCCAGTTGGAGGGAAAGTGCCAGCAGAAGCTTAGAACTATCTATCAAAGCACGGTAGGACTAAGATGGAGCCTAGGGTTTGGAACTCAGCAAACAGCTAAAAGTCACTATAAGTGTGAGAAAACAGCTCTTTTAGAGTTCTCACTGGATGTTTCATCAGGTCTGGACTCTACTGGAGTAGGAAAAGAATTATCTGCTCGAAAGGTGCACTTACTTCTCTTGGCATTGTAGAAGGATTTGGACAGTCTTGGCATGCTGTGATATTATGTAGTCAGCCAGAGATCCTGTGGTTTGATGAGGTTGGGGTTGTCTCAGTGGGAATGTATATGTTGTCTACAGCACAGGAGGATTTGATGGGACTAGGAATCCTATATGCTATGAATATGTTTTATTACCATTGGTTATTCAAGAAGATGCTTTGGGCAATCGATTAGTAGAATATAGCCAGGCAAGAAATCTGAACAGAGATATAGAGAGAAAGTAGGCAGAGTCAGGGAGATGCCATGTAGCTGCTGAAGGAGAAAACCAGCAGCTACCAGTGAGAGCCTTACTGGTATGGATCATAATGATACATAGATATACAAAAGGGGATCCCACATCAATATGAGCTATGTTTGGAGGGATGTGGAAAAACAGTATTTGGAACAGGAAATATTCACTAGGTTCGAACTTTAGGAGGACACGATAACTTTTCATAAGGAGTGGGGTTATTCCATTAGCCAGTAGAGGTATGATAAGTGTTGGGGAACTCTCAGTGTTGGCTACAGAATAGTAGTAGCTGGTGGGATCATGCTGTGTTTTGAGATTTGTGTCCCTAAAACATGCCACAAATCACTACTGCAGAGTGCAAGGGTCCATTCTTTGATGGGACAGGGACTATTCAATCTAGGATAAATTCCACTGAATATGGAAAACCAATTACAGAGTATGGATATCTTCACCTGGATAAATCCTGGAGGGGGACATAGGAAGTCTGGGTATGGTGTGAAGAGGTATGGGCAACTCTAAGACCCCTGTTGGTTTATCTAAATAGGATTATATCTGGCTGTAGCCCAGATGTTCTCTATAATATAGGAAAAATGTTCTAAATAGGCTGCAACATGTTGAAGCCTAAAATTCACTACTATAAGGCAAGGAGTCCAGACCAAGATTGAACATTTCTTATGGTTTCCAGGTTATACATAACAGAATGTTAAAAATCAAGTGTCTAATACTGTGTGATATTCTCAATAGGCTAGACACCAGAAGATAGGAGAACCCTGGTTATGGACTGGGCTTATGTTGGTTGTAGAAAGCCTCCTTAGGTGAGTGAGTATATTAAAGGAGGCTGTATGCTCACCACAGTAAAAGAGATATTGAGGCTAGGCTGGGTCACCTGACTTGGGATAAGGTGGAAGCCTGGAGGCCATGATTTGTTGCTACACAGCCAGACAAGATATGGACACTGGTTTGCGTATATTCATTAGGTACAGAGGAATGTGGAGATGCAAGTATTCGTGTGTGTGTGTGTGTGTGTGTGTGTGTGTGTGTATGTGTGAGTGAGTGTGTGTGTGTACGGTCAACAGGCTAAGCCATGGAGTAGGAATGTTATTTGGGAATGATTTTAGGGAAGACATTCAACATACTAGCCAAAGATTGAGGCAGACATTTTGGACTAAACCATTGACAGGGATAGTATTGTTGAAGAATTTGGAGAAGCAAATGATCTGTCATGTGTTCTACCACAACAAAGGTAGATATGTAAAAAAGGTTGAGGTGGAAAATTTGCCTTGGAGTTATTCAACAAAGTCTCCATCTAAACCCAAACTCTCTTTGCCTTCTCAATATCTTCCCCCTATCATCAAAGTGTCAGGAGTGGTACAGTCCACTATTTGTTCCTTCCTTCCCCAGGCATTCTTGTGGGTCAGAACCAGGCTTTGTGATGTCAGAGCACAAGCTCACCTACTACTTGTCGAGACCTTGATGATGACTCAGTTCTGAGGGTGTGGCCTTCCCTACTCTGCCAGTTGTTCACAGCCCCTCGAGGGAGAAACAACACGCGCTCACGCGACTTGGTGATGGAGAGTCTAGCAAAGGAACCTAAGGAATCACTGTCTGACATGGACCTCCCAACATCCAGTAGTAATGTTCCAATGGCAGCGAATGGGCCAGTCCTTATGGTGAAGACAAAGGCAGCTCTAAAGCAGTATCCACCTTACATGTCGTGCAGAAATGTGAGTTGACGAACCCTACTGGAGCTCCCTCCTCTACTCATTTACTCTTACCTAAAGTCACTACCTCTCTCCTTCCTGGCATAAATCCCTTATCAATTCTCACCTCTTCCGACAAAGTGTCCTTCACTTGCCTCTCCTGACTTCTCCCTCTATTAACTAATTCTTGTGTTCACCTCTTGCCATTCCAGGCCCACAAGAAAAGCAAACACCGGAAGCACTCCTCAAAGAAGAGGAACAAGAGAAAGAGGGAGGCCGAAGAGGCAGCTGCCCTCAAACGGAAGAAAATCAAAGTGAAAGCTGTTACTGCAATGCCTGAACCTAAGGAGGAGGAGCCTGAAAAGGAAGCCGAGGTGCACACTACTGGAGAAGCAAGCGTGGTCGCAGCAGCCGATGAGGGGGAGAGCCAATAAGATGGCTATCATGAAGACGGGGAATGCCCAAATATGACAAAGAAAATTGCATTGGTATAAATTTCTTAAATTGAAAATAAATTAAATTTAGTTGAAAAGCTATGTGTCTTTTACAGTGACTAAAGGCGAAACCAGGAAAGGGAAGGAAAAATGATGGTTATAGGAGAAGAGAGGGAAGATGGGTGGGTGAATGGCAATGGAGAGATTTGTTCTTCACTAGGTTTGGGACAGTCATAGTGGGTTCATGGAAAGAGGGGGAGTTTGGGTTGGTAGAAGACAAGGGAGGGATTTGGGTCTACAAAGGTTTGGGCATTAATTGTGGGTGCATAAAAGAGGCGAGTTTGTGTGGGAAGAAGACAAGGGAGGGATTAGGGTCTCCAAAATTTTGTGGCTTTAACGGTGAGAGCATGGAAAGAGAGGGAGTTTTGGTGGGTAGGAGACAAGGGAGGGATTTGTGTCTCCAAAGGTTTGGGCATCAATGGTGGGTGCATGGAAGACGGGGAGTTTGGGTGGGAAGAAGACAAGGGAGGGATTTGGGTCTCCAAAGTTTTGGAGCAGTATTGGTGAGGGCATGAAAAGAAAGGGAGTTTGGGTGGGAAGATGACAAGGGAGGGATTTGGGTCTCCAAAGAATTGGTCATCAATAGTGGGTGCATGGAAGAGGGGGAGTTAGGGTGGATAGAAGACAAGGAAGGGATTTGTGTCTCCAAAGGATTTGGGCAGTAATGGTGAGTGCATGAAAAGAAAGGGAACTTGGGTTGGTAGAAGACAAGGGAGGGATTTGTGTCTCCAAAGGTTTGGGCATCACTTGTGGGTGCATGGAAGAAAGGGAGTTTGGGTGTGTAGGAGACAAGGGAGGGATTTGTGTTTTTAAAGGTTTGGGCATCAATGATGGGTGCATGGAAGAGGGGGAGTTTGGGTGGGAAGAAGACAAGGGAGGGATTTTTGTCTCCAAACGTTTGGGCATCATTGGTGGGTGCCTGGATGAGGGGGATTTTGGGGCAGTAATGGTGAGTGCATGAAAAGAAAGGGAGCATGGGTGGGTAGAAGACAAGGGAGGGATTTGGGTCTCCAAAGGTTTGGGCATCAATGGTGGGTGCATGAAAGTGGGGATGTTTGGGTTGGAAGAAGACAAGGGTGGGATTTGGGTCTCCAAAGGTTTGGGCAACAATGGTGGGTGCATGGAAGAGGGGGAGTTCGGGTGGGAAGAAGACAAGGTTGGGATTTGGATCTCCAAAGGGTTGGGAAACAATGGTGGGTGCATGGAAGTGGGGGAGTTTGGGTGGGAAGAAGACAAGGGAGGGATTTGGGTTTCCATATGTTTGGAGCAGTAATGGTGAGTGCATGGAAAGAGAGTGAGTTTGGGTGGGTAGAAGACAAGGGAGGGATTTGGGTCTCCAAAGGTTTGGGCATCAATTGTGGGTGCATGGAAGAGAGGGAGTTTGGGTGGGTAGGAAAAAAGGAGGGATTTGTGTCTCCAAAAGTTTGGGCATCAATGGTGGGTGCCTTGAAGAGGGGGATTTTGTGTTTGTAGAAGACAAGTGAGGGGTTTGTGTCTCCAAAATTTTGGGGTAGTAATGGTGAGAAATTGGAAAGAGTTGGAATATGGGTGGGTAATGCCAGGGAAGGGAGATGGATCTCATATACTTTGGAGAGTGTACTGATGGGTAAATGATAAGAGACATTTGGGTGGGTACATGACAAGGGAAGGATTTGATTCTCAAATACTCAGGTGGCAGAAATCATGAGTATCTGTTAAGAGAGGAGTTTGGGTTATTATATGAAGGGTGGGATTAGGGTCTCAGAAAGATAGGGTCAGAAATCGTGGATATATAGCAACAGAGGGAGTATGCTGGGTAAATGACAAGGGAGGGATTTGGGTCTTATACACTTTAGGGGCAGCAATGGTGAGTATGTAGCAAAAGAAATACTTTGGATGGGCATACGACAATGGAGAGATTAGGGTCTCACAAAGCTGGTGGCAAAATGATGGGTATATGCCCAGAGAGGAGTTTGGGTAGCTGTATGACCAGGGGGTGTTTGGGTCTCTTAAGGTTTGGGGCAGAAAAAATTGGTATATTTCATGAAACAGAGTGTGGGTGGGTATATGTCAAGAGAGGGGGTTTTGTTGGGCTTATAAACATGTATATATTTGGGTCTGACATGTTTGGGGGAAGAAATGGTGGTTACATCACAAGACAGGAAATTGTGTGGTTACATGAAAATAGAAGAATTTTCAGTGGGCATATGGCAAGAGAAGGATTTGGGTCACAGCAGGATGGGGGCAGACATGGTGGATATATGGCTAGCGAGGGAGTTTGGGTGAGTACATGACATGGGGCAGATTGGGCCATCACAACGTTTGGGGGAAGAAATGGTGGAAAAATTATAAGAGAGAGTATTAGGTTTGGTGTATGGCTAAGGAGGAATGAGTGTCTTGGAAGGATGGGTCCAGAAATAGTGGGTACATGGCAAGAGAGGGAGTTCACTTGGTTGAATGAAAGGGAGAGATTTGTGTCTGATAAGGTTTTAGGGAAGAAATATTGGCTATATGGCAAGAGAGGTAGTGTGGATAGGCAGATGACAAAGGAGGGATGTGGTCTCATAAGGATGAAGGCGGCAACAGTGGGGAGAGAGAGAGAGAGAGAGAGAGAGATTGGGTTGGTATATGATATGGGAGAGATTATGGTTTTTCAAAGTTTGATGGCAGATAAACAATTTTCATGAATTTACGATAAAGATGGATTTGATTGCGTGTATTGTATGAACCACACCTTGAACTCAAATTTCAAGTTGAGGCCTAGAAAATTGATTTAGGTGGGTATATGACACAGAAGACTCTTTGGTGTTGAAGATGGAAAATCTGACATTTTGTATACTATAGGGATAGAGGCCAGAAAAGGAATATGGTTTGATATATAAAAAGAAGAAAATTTGGGTTAGCATATGACAAAGAAGGGACTTTGGTTCCCACAGATTTGAGGGTCATACCACACATGCACTGTAAGACTCATAGAGGTAATTATGGAGCATTGAATCCAAATTGCTACATTTATCTAATCTCATAGATACGGATGAAGTAGACTGTGCTCCACCATCCATGTATTTTGCAAGATCCGGGCAAAACTTCACAGTATGAATGTCTCAACCTATCTGAGGTGAAGTGTGTGAGTGACAGTTATCCCCACAAATAGCTGTTATGTTTCCTGTTTGGCAACTGTTTTTGAATGTTGGTTTTATACCTCACCATCCAATGTAAGTAAGGAAATCTCCCCAGGAGCAATAATCACTCAGCAAACTCAAATCTACTGATCACATCTCAGTGAAAGGAATGGTAATTTGAAATGACAGGTTTACCCTTGGTTATCCTTTATAAAAAATTTGTGTTTTAATAGGGCTTTAAGAATGGGCTGCTTACATAACAGGCCTAGCAGAAATGAGGATATACTAATGAGACAATTGTGTAGCTTGATCTATCAGAACAGTCAAATCATTGACTTCAACGTAATGAGTATTTCTACAGAAATCTCATGCCATGTAAAGCAATGTTCTCTAACCAAAGGAAAACCTTGTCTTCTTAAAGAGATTTCACACAATTCCTACTATCAAACCACCTTGCCAGATAAGACTAACAATTAGACAATGATGGGTGAGCTAAGGGAGGGTAGATGCCACCTCCTGACCACAACTGCTTATATGTCAATACCCTGTCCCTCTAGCTAAACTCTAATCTCAGTTCAGGACTTCAAGATGCAAGAGACTTGAAAGGGTCTCTGGATCTCTTTATCACTAGTTAATTGGATGCTTGCCTATAATTTTAGGAAATTAATTCATGATCATCATGTCAGGATTCAGGCAAACACGGCACTGGGCCTGTTGTTGAGTCCATACCAACTGATTCATCAGTAGTAGGTAGAGAGAGAGAGAGATGAGGCCTGATGTGGGAATGTAAACCTCAAAACCCACCCTCAGTGACATATATTATCCACAAAGGCTATATGCATTCCATCATGGTCACACCTCCTAATTTCCCAAACAGTTGCACTTCTTGGTAACTAAGTAAGTATTCAAGTACATGAGAGCCTGATTTTCATTCCCTTTCATTAACTGTCACATTTCTCTAGAAGCCACCAACTGTCAGTAGGTTGTCAGTTAGAGGTACAGACTTCTGAGCCATCCCCCATAGTCAAAGATGCACTGTAGGAGGGCTCCAGAGTCTAACTGGCAAACTCCTGACAGTTGGTGGCTTCTAGAGAAGTGTGAGAGTTAATGTGGATGGAAACCATACTGGCATATATTTGAGTGCTTAGTCACCAAGCATACTGGAATATGACCTGGCCTCATCTTACACAGGCCTTTGCATGCAATCACGATGGCTCTGTATTTGTGAGAGCAATGACTCTGTCATGTCTTGAGATCACAATTTCACTCTTGGCATCTGCAGCCTCAGACTCATAAAATCTTTTTAAATGCTCCCTGCAATGGTACCTGAGTCTTGAAGAGAGGGCTACAAATATCCCATTGCACATACTCTCATTTTTTTTCCAGGATGACCAGTTTTGAATGTCTTTTTTAAACATAATCTACTGCACCAAGGTCTCTGAGGAGGTCTGAGAACTGCACTAATCTGTAGTTATCGAGATATGAATGTAGAGTGAAGCTTGATACTTCATTCATTTAACAAAATAATAGTATGAGGTTCAATACTGGGGCCTTGGATCTCCATAACCATATGTTCTCGACAAAGCTTACAGCAGCAGGCATGTGTTGCTTTCTATAGAGTAGACCTTAAATTCACTCTTAAGGAGCTGATTATTCCCAGAAAGTTTGTACCACTATTGCATTCATGGACATATCTTTCTAGGTTGTTCATTAATATAGTATGCAATATTCTTAGTTTGGTACGACGACTGATGATCCTCCCAGGAGCACACCATGTAGGCTAGAGCAAAGGATGAAATACTGGGACTAAACTGGGAACTAGGATTTAGGACTTTGTTGAAGTTAGAGATCATTACTGCAAGGCAAAGATTTCAGGCTACTATGGTGGCACTGCCTAAGGCTCATGATTTACACGCTACAGGATATGAAAACAGAAATATTGGGATGTATGTGGAATATCCAATAGACTAGGCCCTGGAAGAGAACACAGAAAGTTTGTGTATAGAGAGGGGTAGTATAGTCAACATCTAGTCCTGTGCCTGTGGATAGGGCAAGTACTAGTGGCACTCTAATTGTTCCTTATAGCACTGAAATTGGGGGTGTATGAGATTTGGGACCATGATGAAGCCTGAAGGCCTCTGCTCTGAAGTATAAGTTGTTTGTCTAGGCTGGGGTACTGGTATAGATTCAGCAGGATGTGCAAAAACATTTATGATGAGTATGTTAGGGATAATTAACAGGCCTGACTCTGGAGAGGTCATGGGGAATCTGAGTACAGAGTTGGGTTGTATAGGCAGCACACAGTGTTCTGTGGCTAAGTGTTGTAACAGGAACTTCATGCAGGAACCAAGATCTTACCTATAGCAAAGAAGAACATGAAGCAAAGGATTTCGGACATTGACAAAGTTAGAAGTCACTACAAGGATGGGTGGTGGTGGTGCATGACTTTAATCATAGCACTTGGGAGGCAGAGGCAGGAGGATCTCTGTGAGTGTGAAGCCAACCTGGTCTACAGAGCTAGTGCAAAAATAGACTTCAAAGTTACGTAGAGAAGCCTTCTCTCGAATTAAAAATAGATAGATAGATAGACAGATAGGTAGATATAAGTAAGTCATTGCGAGGGAGAACAAGCACTATTCTAGGGATGCCACTAGATTGTCTGGACTCCACTAGTTTGGGAAAACAATTATCTCTGCAGAAGGGTGCATACCTCTATTGTCTTTGTAGGAGGATATGGACAGTCTGGGCATGTGTGCAAGAACGTTTAGTGCAGAGGGAGCCTAGCTGTTCACTAAAGCATAGTAGAAGTTGCTGGGCCTAAGCTTGTCTGCACACATTCAATCCTGTAGATGCCTAAAGCTCGCAAATGGAAGGCAAATGTGTTTCTAGTAGGTCAGGCTGCATGTGGAAAAACAAGTATTCATGTTTGTGTTGGTTATTACTCACTAGGCTAAACCCTGGAGGCCGAGCATGTGGGATGTCTAGGGACAAAGATAGGTGGCTTAATCATTTAAATGTCACTTGTGATTGAATGAAGGTAGAATGGTTCAAGTTGAGAGTATGGAAGTTGGATATAGCACAAAGGAATAGGCTAGGACAAGGTCAGTTGGAGGAACCAGAGTCTGCAGAAGCCTAGAGCCATCATTTACAAGGAACTCATAGCCACACTAGTCATGGTCACTGGATGTTCGACCATTCTAGTTACGCCAGAAAATAAAATGTCAGATAGGGATGTAAACACCAGGCTCACCGAGGAGGACACCACAGGAAGTCTGTGTATTTATTGGTGTATTTTATGTGTCACAAGGCTTTCTGAAAGTAGATGTGGGTAGACAGGGCTAGGGTACATCCCTATGGGAGCATAGATGTAGGCTACAGCCAAGGACAAAATGCTTGGCATAGGCTAGGGCCAAGGAATGGGGACCTTGTTGAATTCTAGGGGTCATTAAAGCAGGGCTAGGAGTTCAGACATCTGTGCCAAACTGCATGCAGCATGGGATTTATGTTTTGCATGACATGAAAACAGAAATATTGGGTTGTGTTTGGAGTTTCAGTAACTAGACTCTGGGGAGTGGATGGGAAGTTTGTGTATAGAGTGCCATGGTATAGTGAACATCTAGTCCTGTGGCCATAGATAGGACAACTATTGTAGAAAAACTAAATATTAACTATAGCACATGAATAGATGGAGGGGCTGTGCTGGGGTGTGAGATTTTACAACCTACTGAATCCTAGAGGCACCTGTTATGTGTTATAGGTTGTCTATGTAGGCTAAAGTACTGTGATCAATTCAGCAAGTTGTAGAAAATCATGTATGATGAGTACATTTGGTGTTAGTCTACAGGCTTGACTCTGGGGAGTACATGGGTATTCTGGGTAATCTGGGTATTAAGTTGTGTTGTATAGGTAGCCTAGAGTGTCCTGTGTGTAAGTGTTGTTTCAGGAGATTCATGCAGGACACTATATGTTGCATTCAGCCTAAGAGACCATGGTGGGACTAAGATGGAACAAAGGATTTGGAATCCTACCAACAGCTAGAAGTCACTACTATTGAAATCTAGGGATGACACTGGATGTTCCATGCAGTCTGGACTCCACTGGATTAGAAAAACAATGATAGGATGCAGATCAGTGCTCTGAAATCTAGACGATGGAGGAGTATTCTGATAGTCTGGGGATAGAATGGTCATGTAGGGCAGCCACAACTCCTCTGGTTCTATGAGAGACTGATAGTCTTTGTGGGAATCTAGATGCTGTCAACAGCACAGAAAAAGTTGATGGGTCTAAGAATGCCGGAGATTGCTATGGAGGCAGCTGGAGAAGACAAGGACACTGGTTGTTGCAACTTGGGTAGATCAAGCCCTCTATGTACAAAGTACTGAGTGGGTAACTAAACTAAACAAGTTAAAACCTGGGAAGACATAGAAAATCTGAATAAGGATAATGTTCTATATTGTACCTAAAGTGTCCCATGGATGTACTAGTGCAGGGAAAGTGCTAGCAAAGCCTAGATGTTCACGACAGAAAAGGAGGATTCCTGAGAATAGTCTGAGCTGAGTTATTTGGGACCATACTCCCGAGAAGACCCTTGACTCAAGAGGCAAACAGCCAGATTATGCAGGGGTGCTGGCTGTTAAACTCAAGCTAGATTCAGATGGATATGGAAAACAAGTATTGGTTGGTGGCATATATAAGAAGCCAGTTCCTGGAGGAGAACATTAGGAATGTGGTGGAGTAGGGTGCTGCAGGTAACACAGAGGGTACTGTGGGTGGGTGAAGGTAGCAACTTGTCTGCTGCATGTATGTCGGCAATCGCACACGTGGAAGGCCAAATATGGGATTTCCGAAATTATAGAAGCCTAGATATTGCTACTTAGGTGATCAAACTAAATTTGTATAATGAATTTGGGAAAGAGGCTAGATCCAGGTAGAGATAGAATATGAAATATCTGGTTGTGAGGGAGTGAGTACTTACCAGGCCATACCATGGTGGAGGACTCAGGAATACAGAATTTGGATTCGGGTAAGATAGTTAGCAAAATGAGTACTATATGTAGATTCAAGCAGCGCAGGTCCTTGTAGGACAATGTATGTTGGTTGGAGGACAGGAGTAGATGCTGGGATTCGGCCCTCGCGTTTGGAACTCTGTTGAATCCTATGAGCATTTCTACAACATGCAAGAATATCAGTGGCAAAAACTAGACTTGGACACTTGTAGTGACTTATGATCTGTTTGTTGGCATATGGGGAAACGCTATCTGGTAGGGGAAATATTCTGGGCTTGGTCTTTGGGGAAGATATGGAAAGTCTGGATTGGAAATGGAGTTGTGAAAGCAGGGCAACTATTTCATGCATGGGTGTAGGTGTGTTAAATTCAGGGGAGCCTAACTGTTGACTATACCAAAGAAGGAGTTGCTGGACCTAGTCTTGGCTGAAGGCTTTGAAAACCTTCACAGGCCTAAAATTTGCAAATGTAAGGCAGATGAGGCAGCTGTAAGTCAGACAGCAAGTGGAAAATCAAATATTCACTTGTGTGTAGTGGGTTACTCAATTGGCTAAAGTTGGGTCCTGGTGGTTGTGGGATGTCTGGTTATATAATGAAGTGGTTTAGGCATCGGAATCATCCTGCAGATGGATTCAGGTAGGATGGTTACTGTTGGGAATGTAGATGCTGGATACAGCACAAAAGAATGTGCTAGGACAAGGCCAGTTGGAGGGAAAGTGCCAGCAGAAGCTTAGAACTATCTATCAAAGCACGGTAGGACTAAGATGGAGCCTAGGGTTTGGAACTCAGCAAACAGCTAAAAGTCACTATAAGTGTGAGAAAACAGCTCTTTTAGAGTTCTCACTGGATGTTTCATCAGGTCTGGACTCTACTGGAGTAGGAAAAGAATTATCTGCTCGAAAGGTGCACTTACTTCTCTTGGCATTGTAGAAGGATTTGGACAGTCTTGGCATGCTGTGATATTATGTAGTCAGCCAGAGATCCTGTGGTTTGATGAGGTTGGGGTTGTCTCAGTGGGAATGTATATGTTGTCTACAGCACAGGAGGATTTGATGGGACTAGGAATCCTATATGCTATGAATATGTTTTATTACCATTGGTTATTCAAGAAGATGCTTTGGGCAATCGATTAGTAGAATATAGCCAGGCAGGAAATCTGAACAGAGATATAGAGAGAAAGTAGGCAGAGTCAGGGAGATGCCATGTAGCTGCTGAAGGAGAAAACCAGCAGCTACCAGTGAGAGCCTTACTGGTATGGATCATAATGATACATAGATATACAAAAGGGAATCCCACATCAATATGAGCTATGTTTGGAGGGATGTGGAAAAACAGTATTTGGAACAGGAAATATTCACTAGGTTCGAACCTTAGGAGGACACGATAACTTTTCATAAGGAGTGGGGTTATTCCATTAGCCAGTACAGGTATGATAAGTGTTGGGGAACTCTCAGTGTTGGCTACAGAATAGTAGTAGCTGGTGGGATCATGCTGTGTTTTGAGATTTGTGTCCCTAAAATGTTGTAGTACGGAGCGGCGGGCTGGGTCCCGCCACCCGGCTAGCTTTACCCGAAATAATTACACGGAAACTGTATTCTTTTAAACACTGCCTGACCCATTAGTTTCAGTTTCTTATTGGCTAGCTTTTACATATTGATCTAACCCATTTCTATTAATCTGTGTAGCCCACGAGCTGGCTTACCAGGAATGATCTTAACCTGCGTCTGTCTGGAGTGGGAGAACCATGGCGACTCCCTGACTCAGCTTCTTTCTCCCAGCATTCCGTTCAGTTTACTCCGCCTACCTAAGGGCTGGGCTATCAAATGGGTCTAGGCAGTTTCTTTATTAATAAGAAATCACTCCCACATCATTTCCCCTTTTTCTGTTTAAACAAAAAAGAAAGCCTTTAACTTTAACATAGTAAAATTACATATAGCAAAACAGTTATCAAGCAAGAATTACAGTTACAATATTTATATCTATTTTATCTTTTATCATAACTAAGGAAAACAATAACTATCTATTCATTCTTCAACTCCATCAAAGACTCCAGAAGGATATAATACTACCTAAGTAAACAAGAAATAAGAAAACTCTAGAAATTACAGAGACATCTTGCTGCCTGGATAGTCACCCAAAGTTCTTTTGTATGGTTGGGGCATCCATCTTCAGCCTTCAGGCCCATAGTATCCAGCAGACATTTCCATGAAGCAGGAAATTTTAAAGACAGTTCAGTCACTATCTGCTGTGTCCTGCAGAATGTTTCGCAGACTCTTTCATGAGTCATGAACCCCAAAAGACCATCTCACCTTTAGGCAAGTTCAGCAGTCCTCTCTCTGCGGGTTCTTTGTGTCCATTTTATGCAACAGTCCAGGCAAGAGCAGTTTTTTGTCCAAATGGCTATCCAACTCCATAAGGATTCTCTTCGATGCCCATCTTCCTCTTTAAGTAGATTGGCGCTGTCAGGAGCAGACGTGACTCATTGTCATGAAAAACCCTAAGTTATTAAAATATTTTAAATGCCATATTCTGTAGCCTTTGAGAGATATGAAGAATGCCTATCTAACTGAAATATATCTCTATATATCTAGAAAATCTAAGTAACATGACTACAAGCTTGACTATTATTGATGATTAACCATTAACCTATATTTCTTAATTATACATTACATTTTTAAATGAACTACACAATCACAATACCTTAATCAAGATCAGAAATACATATACATATAACAAAATTGACTGTAAAATCCATACCATTGCAAATTATTCATACCTATATCATATCCCCCTTTAAATGTAAAAGAACATTTATAAACAATATTTTGGAAACATGGGCGCAGTTTTTTCTCTCCAAACTGCTTCCTGCTGAATGGGGGCATCGTTAATTAGGTCTTTCATGGTATAACCTGTGTGCTAGTTTCATCTCAGTTGGCAGTTGAGCGAAGCAATTTTCTGAAGATGTTCACAACAACCTTTTAGGAGGGCGTGGTCTATCATACCAAATTGGGATAGAAGAAATCCACAGGGTCTGGTCCTCTGTGAAAACAAAAGAAGACCCTCTCCAAAGCATCATATCCTTAGACCCAAATTTTGAAATCGTAATTAACTGCGCTGTTTTTATGGTAATTACGGTAGTTACTGCCTGAGACCAGCACAGTTCAGCAAGGAGCAGCCTCTCCTGCCTCAGATCCATTTGGTGCCCCTGAGCTGTGCACAGTTCCAGGCACACAGCAAGTCCTCATTGGAGCTGCACTCAGTAGTTTAATTTTGAGACTGAGCATGCAGCACAGAAACTCTTTTTATCCAAGTTACAACCAAATCTGACACGCAGAGCACTGCGCAGTCTGAAAACACGTCTCTTTCACCATGCTATTTTGCCTGCCTAAGCCTGATTCTGTCATCTGCCCAGGTGCAGGCAGGGAGCACTGAGAGCACTCTCCTTCCGATCCCAAGCGGGAACACAAACATGCAGTCCCATAAAATCCATTGAAATGTTTTAAAGCCAGAGTTTGCATTGGCGGCACAGTCCCAAGAAGCCGCACTTTAAAATGACGCAGCTTTTTTTTCTGTTGCTGTTGTCGAATCAGGAAATCTCTCTACAGCACGCCACCAACAAACAGTAAAAATCTGTGTTAAAGTCTCTCTCCCTTATTTTTAAGCCTTTTTAGGTTTTTAAGTGGATTTAGCCCCACGTTGGGCGCCACTCTGTTGTAGTACGGAGCGGCGGGCTGTGTCCCGCCACCCGGCTAGCTTTACCCGAAATAATTACACGGAAACTGTATTCTTTTAAACACTGCCTGACCCATTAGTTTCAGTTTCTTATTGGCTAGCTTTTACATATTGATCTAACCCATTTCTATTAATCTGTGTAGCCCACGAGCTGGCTTACCAGGAATGATCTTAACCTGCGTCTGTCTGGAGTGGGAGAACCATGGCGACTCCCTGACTCAGCTTCTTTCTCCCAGCATTCTGTTCTGTTTACTCCGCCTACCAAAGGGCTGGCCTATCAAATGGGTCTAGACAGTTTCTTTATTACTAAGAAATCACTCCCAAATCACTAAAACATGCCAAAAATCACTACTGCAGAGTGCAAGGGTCCATTCTTTGATGGGACAGGGACTATTCAATCTAGGATAAATTCCACTGAATATGGAAAACCAATTACAGAGTATGGATATCTTCACCTGGATAAATCCTGGAGGGGGACATAGGAAGTCTGGGTATGGTGTGAAGAGGTATGGGCAACTCTAAGACCCCTGTTGGTTTATCTAAATAGGATTATATCTGGCTGTAGCCCAGATGTTCTCTATAATATAGGAAAAATGTTCTAAATAGGCTGCAACATGTTGAAGCCTAAAATTCACTACTATAAGGCAAGGAGTCCAGACCAAGATTGAACATTTCTTATGGTTTCCAGGTTATATATAACAGAATGTTAAAAATCAAGTGTCTAATACTGTGTGATATTCTCAATAGGCTAGACACCAGAAGATAGGAGAACCCTGGTAATGGACTGGGCTTATGTTGGTTGTAGAAAGCCTCCTTAGGTGAGTGAGTATATTAAAGGAGGCTGTATGCTCACCACAGTAAAAGAGATATTGAGGCTAGGCTGGGTCACCTGACTTGGGATAAGGTGGAAGCCTGGAGGCCATGATTTGTTGCTACACAGCCAGACAAGATATGGACACTGGTTTGCGTATATTCATTAGGTACAGAGGAATGTGGAGATGCAAGTATTCGTGTGTGTGTGTGTATGTGTGTGTGTGTATGAGTGTGTGTGAGTGTGTGTGTGTACGGTCAACAGGCTAAGTCATGGAGTAGGAATGTTATTTGGGAATGATTTTAGGGAAGACATTCAAGATACTAGCCAAAGATTGAGGTGGACATTTTGGACTAAACCATTGACAGGGATAGTATTGTTGAAGAATTTGGAGAAGCAAATGATCTGTCATGTGTTCTACCACAACAAAGGTAGATATGTAAAAAAGGTTGAGGTGGAAAATTTGCCTTAGAATTATTAAACAAAGTCTCCATCTAAACCCAAACTCTCTTTGCCTTCTCAATATCTTCCCCCTATCATCAAAGTGTCAGGAGTGGTACAGTCCACTATTTGTTCCTTCCTTCCCCAGGCATTCTTGTGGGTCAGAACCAGGCTTTGTGATGTCAGAGCACAAGCTCACCTACTATTGGTCGAGACCTTGATGATGACTCAGGTCTGAGGGTGTGGCCTTCCCTAGTCTGCCAGTTGTTCACAGCCCCTCGAGGGAGAAACAACACGCGCTCACGCGACTTGGTGATGGAGACTCTAGCAAAGGAACCTAAGGAATCACTGTCCGACATGGACCTCCCAACATCCAGTAGTGATGTTCCGATGGCAGCAAACGGGCCAGTCCTTATGGTGAAGACAAAGGCAGCTCTAAAGCAGTATCCACCTTACATGTCTTGCGGAAAGGTGAGTTGACGAACCCTACTGGAGCTCCCTCCTCTACTCATTTACTCTTACCTAAAGTCACTACCTCTCTCCTTCCTGGCATAAATCCCTTATCAATTCTCACCTCTTCCGACAAAGTGTCCTTCACATGCCTCTCCTGACTTCTCCCTCTATTAACTAATTCTTGTGTTCACCTCTTGCCATTCCAGGCACACAAGAAAAGCAAACACCGGAAGCACTCCTCAAAGAAGAGGAACAAGAGAAAGAGGGAGGCCGAAGAGGCAGCTGCCCTCGAACGGAAGAAAATCAAAGTGAAAGCTGTTACTGCAATGCCTGAACCTAAGGAGGAGGAGCCTGAAAAGGAAGCCGAGGTGCACACTACTGGAGAAGCAAGCGTGGTCGCAGCAGCCGATGAGGGGGAGAGCCAATAAGATGGCTATCATGAAGACGGGGAATGCCCAAATATGACAAAGAAAATTGCATTGGTATAAATTTCTTAAATTGAAAATAAATTCAATTTAGTTGAAAAGCTATGTGTCTTTTACAGTGACTAAAGGCGAAACCAGGAAAGGGAAGGAAAAATGATGGTTATAGGAGAAGAGAGGGAAGATGGGTGGGTGAATGGCAATGGAGAGATTTGTTCTTCACTAGGTTTGGGACAGTCATAGTGGGTTCATGGAAAGAGGGGGAGTTTGGGATGGTAGAAGACAAGGGAGGGATTTGGGTCTACAAAGGTTTGGGCATTAATTGTGGGTGCATAAAAGAGGCGAGATTGTGTGGGAAGAAGACAAGGGAGGGATTAGGGTCTCCAAAATTTTGTGGCTTTAAAGGTGAGAGCATGGAAAGAGAGGGAGTTTTGGTGGGTAGGAGACAAGGGAGGGATTTGTGTCTCCAAAGGTTTGGGCATCAATGGTGGGTGCATGGAAGACGGGGAGTTTGGGTGGGAAGAAGACAAGGGAGGGATTTGGGTCTCCAAAGTTTTGGGGCAGTAATGGTGAGGGCATGAAAAGAAAGGGAGTTTGGGTGGGAAGATGACAAGGGAGGGATTTGGGTCTCCAAAGAATTGGTCATCAATGGTGGGTGCATGGAAGAGGGGGAGTTAGGGTGGATAGAAGACAAGGAAGGGATTTGTGTCTCCAAAGGATTTGGGCAGAAATGGTGAGTGCATGAAAAGAAAGGGAACTTGGGTTGGTAGAAGACAAGGGAGGGATTTGTGTCTCCAAAGGTTTGGGCATCACTTGTGGGTGCATGGAAGAAAGGGAGTTTGGGTGTGTAGGAGACAAGGGAGGGATTGTGTTTTTAAAGGTTTGGGCATCAATGATGGGTGCATGGAAGAGGGGGAGTTTGGGTGGGAAGAAGACAAGGGAGGGATTTTTGTCTCCAAACGTTTGGGCATCATTGGTGGGTGCCTGGATGAGGGGGATTTTGGGGCAGTAATGGTGAGTGCATGAAAAGTAAGGGAGCATGTGTGGGTAGAAGACAAGGGAGGGATTTGGGTCTCCAAAGGTTTGGGCATCAATGGTGGGTGCATGAAAGTGGGGATGTTTGGGTTGGAAGAAGACAAGGGTGGGATTTGGGTCTCCAAAGGTTTGGGCAACAATGGTGGGTACATGGAAGAGGGGGAGTTCGGGTGGGAAGAAGACAAGGGAGGGATTTGGGTTTCCATATGTTTGGAGCAGTAATGGTGAGTGCATGGAAAGAGAGGGAGTTTGGGTGGGTAGAAGACAAGGGAGGGATTTGGGTCTCCAAAGGTTTGGGCATCAATGGTGGGTGCATGGAAGAGAGGGAGTTTGTGTTTGTAGAAGACAAGGGAGGGGTTTGTGTCTCCAAAATTTTGGGGCAGTAATGGTGAGAGCTTGGAAAGCATGGGAATATGGGTGGCCAATGCCAGGGAAGGGAGTTGGATCTCATATACTTTGGAGAGTGTAATGATGGGTAAATGATAAGAGACATTTGGGCGGGTACATGACAAGGGAAGGATTTGATTCTCAAATACTCAGGTGGCAGAAATCATGAGTATCTGTTAAGAGAGGAGTTTGGGTTATTATATGAAGGGTGGGATTAGGGTCTCAGAAAGATGGGGTCAGAAATGGTGGATATATAGCAACAGAGGGAGTATGCTGGGTAAATGACAAGGGAGGGATTTGGGTCTTATACACTTTAGGGGCAGCAATGGTGAGTATGTAGCAAGAGAAATACTTTGGATGGGCATACGACAATGGAGAGATTAGGGTCTCACAAAGCTGGTGGCAAAATGATGGGTATATGCCCAGAGAGGAGTTTGGGTAGCTGTATGACCAGGGGGTGTTTGGGTCTCTTAAGGTTTGGGGCAGAAATAATTGGTATATTTCATGAAACAGAGTTTGGGTGGGTATATGTCAAGAGAGGGGGTTTGGTTGGGCTTATAAACATGGATATATTTGGGTCTGACATGTTTGGGGGAAGAAATGGTGGTTACATCACAAGACAGGACATTGTGTGGTTACATGAAAATAGAAGAATTTTCAGTGGGCATATGGCAAGAGAAGGATTTGGGTCACAGCAGGATGGGGGCAGACATGGTGGATATATGGCTAGCGAGGGAGTTTGGGTGAGTACATGACATGGGGCAGATTGGGCCATCACAACGTTTGGGGGAAGAAATGGTGGAAACATTATAAGAGAGAGTATTAGGTTTGGTGTATGGCTAAGGAGGAATGAGTGTCTTGGAAGGATGGGTCCAGAAATAGTGGGTACATGGCGAGAGAGGGAGTTCACTTGGTTGAAAGAAAGGGAGAGATTTGTGTCTGATAAGGTTTTAGGGAAGAAATATTGGCTATATGGCAAGAGAGGTAGTGTGGATAGGCAGATGACAAAGGAGAGATGTGGTCTCATAAGGATGAAGGCAGCAACAGTGGGGAGAGAGAGAGAGAGAGAGAGAGAGAGAGAGAGAGAGAGAGATTGGGTTGGTATATGATATGGGAGAGATTATGGTTTTTCAAAGTTTGATGGCAGATAAACAATTTTCATGAATTTACGATAAAGATGGATTTGATTGCGTGTATTGTATGAACCACACCTTGAACTCAAATTTCAAGTTGAGGCCTAGAAAATTGATTTAGGTGGGTATATGACACAGAAGACTCTTTGGTGTTGAAGATGGAAAATCTGACATTTTGTATACTATAGGGATAGAGGCCAGAAAAGGAATATGGTTTGATATATAAAAAGAAGAAAATTTGGGTTAGCATATGACAATGAAGGGACTTTGGTTCCCACAGATTTGAGGGTCATACCACACATGCACTGTAAGACTCATAGAGGTAATTATGGAGCATTGAATCCAAATTGCTACATTTATCTAATCTCATAGATACGGATGAAGAAGACTGTGCTCCACCATCCATGTATTTTGCAAGATCCGGGCAAAACTTCACAGTATGAATGTCTCAACCTATCTGAGGTGAAGTGTGTGAGTGACAGTTATCCCCACAAATAGCTGTTATGTTTCCTGTTTGGCAACTTTTTTTGAATGTTGGTTTTATACCTCACCATCCAATGTAAGTAAGGAAATCTCCCCAGGAGCAATAATCACCCAGCAAACTCAAATCTACTGATCACATCTCAGTGAAAGGAATGGTAATTTGAAGTGACAGGTTTACCCTTGGTTATCCTTTATAAAAAATTTGTGTTTTAATAGGGCTTTTAGAATGGGCTGCTTACATAACAGGCCTAGCAGAAATGAGGATATACTAATGAGACAATTGTGTAGCTTGATCTATCAGAACAGTCAAATCATTGACGTCAACGTAATGAGTATTTCTACAGAAATTTCATGCCAGGTAAAGCAATGTTCTCTACCCAAAGGAAAACCTTGTCTCCTTAAAGAGATTTCACACAATTCCTACTATCAAACCACCTTGCCAGATAAGACTAACAATTAGACAATGATGGGTGAGCTAAGGGAGGGTAGATGCCCCCTCTGACCACAACTGCTTATATGTCAATACCCTGTCCCTCTAGCTAAACTCTAATCTCAGTTCAGGACTTCAAGATGCAAGAGACTTGAAAGGGTCTCTGGATCTCTTTATCACTAGTTAATTGGATGCTTGCCTATAATTTTAGGAAATTAATTCTTGATCATCATGTCAGGATTCAGGCAAACACGGCACTGGGCCTGTTGTTGAGTCCATACCAACTGATTCATCAGTAGTAGGTAGAGAGAGAGAGAGACGAAGCCTGATGTGGAAATGTAAACCTCAAAACCCACCCTCAGTGACATATATTATCCACAAAGGCTATATGCATTCCAGCATGGTCACACCTCCTAATTTCCCAAACAGTTGCACTTCTTGGTAACTAAGTAAGTATTCAAGTACATGAGAGCCTGTTTTTCATTCCCTTTCATTAACTGTCACATTTCTCTAGAAGCCAGCAACTGTCAGTAGTTTGTCAGTTAGAGGTACAGACTTCTGAGCTATCCCCCATAGTCAAAGATGCACTGTAGGAGGGCTCGAGAGTCTAACTGGCAAACTCCTTACAGTTGGTGGCTTCTAGAGAAGTGTGAGAGTTAATGTGGATGGAAACCATACTGGCATATATTTGAGTGCTTAGTCACCAAGCATACTGGAATATGACCTGGCCTCATCTTACACAGGCCTTTGCATGCAATCACGACGGCTGTGTATTTGTGAGAGCAATGAGTCTGTCATGTCTTGAGATCACAATTTCACTCTTGGCATCTGCAGCCTCAGACTCATAAAATCTTTTTAAATGCTCCCTGCAATGGTACCTGAGTCTTGCAGAGAGGGCTACAAATATCCCATTGCACATACTCTCATTTTTTTTTCCAGGATGACCAGTTTTGAATGTCTTTTTTAAACATAATCTACTGCACCAAGGTCTCTGAGGAGGTCTGAGAACTACACTAATCTGTAGTTATCGAGGTATGAATGTAGAGTGAAGCTTGATACTTCATTCATTTAACAAAATAATAGTATGAGGTTCAATACTGGGGCCTTGGAACTCCATAACCATGTGTTCTCGACAAAGCTTACATCAGCAGGCATGTGTTGCTTTCTGTAGAGTAGACCTTAAATTCACTCTTAAGGAGCTGATTATTCCCAGAAAGTTTGTACCACTATTGCATTCATGGACATATCTTTCTAGGTTGTTCATTAATATAGTATGCAATATTCTTAGTTTGGTACGATGACTGATGATCCTCCCAGGAGCACACCATGTAGGCTAGAGCAAAGGATGAAATACTGGGACTAAACTGGGAACTAGGATTTAGGACTTTGTTGAAGTTAGAGATCATTACTGCAAGGCAAAGATTTCAGGCTACTATGGTGGCACTGCCTAAGGCTCATGATTTACACGCTACAGGATATGAAAACAGAAATATTGGGATGTATGTGGAATATCCAATAGACTAGGCCCTGGAAGAGAACACAGAAAGTTTGTGTATAGAGAGGGGTAGTATAGTCAACATCTAGTCCTGTGCCTGTGGATAGGGCAAGTACTAGTGGCACTCTAATTGTTCCTTATAGCACTGAAATTGGGGGTGTATGAGATTTGGGACCATGATGAATCCTGAAGGCCTCTGCTCTGAAGTATAAGTTGTTTGTCTAGGATGGGCTACTGGTATAGATTCAGCAGGATGTGCAAAAACATTTATGATGAGTATGTTAGGGATAATTAACAGGCCTGACTCTGGAGAGGTCATGGGGAATCTGAGTACAGAGTTGGGTTGTATAGGCAGCACACAGTGTTCTGTGGCTAAGTCTTGTAACAGGAACTTCATGCAGGAACCAAGATCTTACCTATAGCAAAGATGAATATGGTAGTACTAGTCTGAAGCAAAGGATTTCGGACATTGACAAAAGTTAGAAGTCACTACAAGGATGGGTGGTGGTGGTGCATGACTTTAATCATAGCACTTGGGAGGCAGAGGCAGGAGGATCTCTGTGAGTGTGAAGCCAACCAGGTCTACAGAGCTAGTGCAAAAATAGACTTCAAAGTTATGTAGAGAAGCCTTCTCTCGAATTAAAAATAGATAGATAGATAGACAGATAGGTAGATATAAGTAAGTCATTGCGAGGGAGAACAAGCACTATTCTAGGGATGCCACTAGATGGTCTGGACTCCACTAGTTTGGGAAAACAATTATCTCTGCAGAAGGGTGCATACCTCTATCGACTTTATAGGAGGATATGGACAGGCTGGGCATTTGTGCAAGAACGTTTCGTGCAGAGGGAGCCTAGCTGTTCACTAAAGCATAGTAGAAGTTGTAGGGCCTAAGCTTGTCTGCACACATTCAATCCTGTAGATGCCTAAAGCTCACAAATGGAAGGCAAGTGTGTTTCTAGTAGGTCAGGCTGCATGTGGAAAAACAAGTATTCATGTTTGTGTTGGTTATTACTCACTATGCTAAACCCTGGAGGCCGAGCATGTGGGATGTCTAGGGACAAAGATAGGTGGCTTAATCATTTAAATGTCACTTGTGATTGAATGAAGGTAGAATGTTTCAAGTTGAGAGTATGGAAGTTGGATATTGCACAAAGGAATAGGCTAGGACAAGGTCAGTTGGAGGAACCAGAGTCTGCAGAAGCCTAGAGCCATCAAGTACAAGGAACTCATAGCCACACTAGTCATGGTCACTGGATGTTCGACCATACTAGTTACGCCAGAAAATAAAATGTCAGATAGCATGTAAACACCAGGCTCACCCAGGAGGAGACCACAGGAAGTCTGTGTATTTATTGGTGTATTTTATGTGTCACAAGGCTTTCTGAAAGTAGATGTGGGTAGACAGGGCTAGGGTACATCCCTATGGGAGCATAGATGTAGGCTACAGCCAAGGACAAAATGCTTGGCATAGGCTAGGGCCAAGGAATGGGGACCTTGTTGAATTCTAGGGGTCATTACAGCAAGGCTAGGAGTCCAGACATCTGTGCCAAACTGCATGCAGCATGGGATTTATGTTTTGCATGACATGAAAACAGAAATATTGGGTTGTGTTTGGAGTTTCAGTAACTAGACTCTGGGGAGTAGATGGGGAGTTTGTGTATAGAGTGCCATGGTATAGTGAACATCTAGTCCTGTGGCCATAGATAGGACAACTATTGTAGATATACTAAATGTTAACTATAGCACATGAATAGATGGAGGGCTGTGCTGGGGTGTGAGATTTTACACCCTACTGAATCCTAGAGGCACCTGTTAGGTGTTATAGTTTGTCTATGTAGGCTAGAGTACTGTGATCAATTCAGCAAGTTGTAGAAAATCATGTATGATGAGTACATTTGGTGTTAGTCTACAGGCTCGACTCTGGGGAGTACATGGGTATTCTGGGTAATCTGGGTATTAAGTTGTGTTGTATAGGTAGCCTAGAGTGTCCTGTGTGTAAGTGTTGTTTCAGGAGATTCATGCAGGACACTATATGTTGCATTCAGCCTAAGAGACCATGGTGGGACTAAGATGGAACAAAGGATTTGGAACCCTACCAACAGCTAGAAGTCACTACTATTGAAATCTAGGGATGACACTGGATGTTCCATCCAGTCTGGACTCCACTGGATTAGAAAAATGATGATAGGATGCAGAGCAGTGCTCTGAAATCTAGACGATGGAGGAGTATTCTGATAGTCTGGGGATAGAATGGTCATGTAGGGCAGCCACAACTCCTCTGGTTCTATGAGAGACTGATAGTCTTTGTGGGAATCTAGATGCTGTCAACAGCACAGAAAAAGTTGATGGGTCTAAGAATAACGGAGATTGCTATAGAGGCAGCTGGAGAAGACAAGGAAACTGGCTGTTGCAACTTGGGTAGATCAAGCCCTCTATGTACAAAGTACTGAGTGGGTAACTAAACTAAACAAGTTAAAACCTGGGAAGACATAGAAAATCTGAATAAGGAATAATGCTCTATACTGTACCTAAAGTGTCCCGTGGATGTATTAGTTCAGGGTAAGTGCTAGCAAAGACTAGATGTTCACGACAGAAAAGGAGGATTCCTGAGAATAGTCTGAGCTGAGTTATTTGGGACCATACTCCCTAGAAGACCCTTGACTCAAGAGGCAAACAGCCAGATTATGCAGGGGTGCTGGCTGTTAAACTCAAGCTAGATGCAGATGGATATGTAAAACAAGTATTGGTTGGTGGCTTATATAAGAAGCCAGTTCCTGGAGGAGAACATTAGGAATGTGGTAGAGTAGGGTGCTGCAGGTAACACAGAGGGTACTGTGGGTGGGTGAAGGTAGCAACTTGTCTGCTGCATGTATGTCGGCAATCGCACACGTGGAAGGCCAAGACATGGGATTTCCGAAATTATAGAAGCCTAGATATTGCTACTTAGGTGATCAAACTAAATTTGTATAATGACTTTGGGAAAGAGGCTAGATCCAGATAGAGATAGAATATGAAATATCTGGTTGTGAGGGAGTGAGTACTTACCAGGCCATACCATGGTGGAGGACTCAGGAATACAGAATTTGGATTCGGGTAAGATAGTTAGCAAAATGAGTACTATATGTAGATTCAAGCAGCGCAGGTCCTTGTAGGACAATGTATTTTGTTTGGAGGACAGGAGTAGATGCTGGGATTCGGCCCTCGCATTTGGAACTCTGTTGAATCCTGTGAGCATTACTACAACATGCAAGAATATCAGTGGCAAAAACTAGACTTGGACATTTGTAGTGACTTATGATCTTTTGTTGGCATATGGGGAAACGCTATCTGGTAGGGGAAATATTCTGGGCTTGGTCTTTGGGGAAGATATGGAAAGTCTGGATTGGAAATGGAGTTGTGAAAGCAGGGCAACTATTTCATGCATGGGTGTAGGTGTGTTAAATTCAGGGGAGCCTAACTGTTGACTATACCAAAGAAGGAGTTGCTGGACCTAGTCTTGGCTGAAGGCTTTGAAAACCTTCACAGGCCTAAAATTTGCAAATGCAAGGCACATGAGGCAGCTGTAAGTCAGACAGCATGTGGAAAATCAAATATTCACTTGTGTGTAGTGGGTTACTCAATTGGCTAAAGTTGGGTCCTGGTGGTTGTGGGATGTCTGGTTATATAATGAAGTGGTTTAGGCATCGGAATCATCCTGCAGATGGATTCAGGTAGGATGGTTACTGTTGGGAATGTAGATGCTGGATACAGCACAAAAGAATGTGCTAGGACAAGGCCAGTTGGAGGGAAAGTGCCAGCAGAAGCTTAGAACTATCTATCAAAGCACGGTAGGACTAAGATGGAGCCTAGGGTTTGGAACTCAGCAAACAGCTAAAAGTCACTATAAGTGTGAGAAAACAGCTCTTTTAGAGTTCTCACTGGATGTTTCATCAGGTCTGGACTCTACTGGAATAGGAAAAGAATTATCTGCTCGAAAGGTGCACTTACTTCTCTTGGCATTGTAGAAGGATTTGGACAGTCTTGGCATGCTGTGATATTATGTAGTCAGCCAGAGATCCTGTGGTTTGATGAGGTTGGGGTTGTCTCAGTGGGAATGTATATGTTGTCTACAGCACAGGAGGATTTGATGGGACTAGGAATCCTATATGCTATGAATATGTTTTATTACCATTGGTTATTCAAGAAGATGCTTTGGGCAATCGATTAGTAGAATATAGCCAGGCAGGAAATCTGAACAGAGATATAGAGAGAAAGTAGGCAGAGTCAGGGAGATGCCATGTAGCTGCTGAAGGAGAAAACCAGCAGCTACCAGTGAGAGCCTTACTGGTATGGATCCTAATGATACATAGATATACAAAAGGGAATCCCACATCAATATGAGCTATGTTTGGAGGGATGTGGAAAAACAGTATTTGGAACAGGAAATATTCACTAGGTTCGAACTTTAGGAGGACACGATAATTTTTCATAAGGAGTGGGGTTATTCCATTAACCAGTACAGGTATGATAAGTGTTGGGGAACTCCCAGTGTTGGCTACAGAATAGTAGTAGCTGGTGGGATCATGCTGTGTTTTGAGATTTGTGTCCCTAAAACATGCCAAAAATCACTACTGCAGAGTGCAAGGGTCCATTCTTTGATGGGACAGGGACTATTCAATCTAGGATAAATTCCACTGAATATGGAAAACCAATTACAGAGTATGGATATCTTCACCTGGATAAATCCTGGAGGGGGACATAGGAAGTCTGGGTATGGTGTGAAGAGGTATGGGCAACTCTAAGACCCCTGTTGGTTTATCTAAATAGGATTATATCTGGCTGTAGCCCAGATGTTCTCTATAATATAGGAAAAATGTTCTAAATGGGCTGCAACATGTTGAAGCCTAAAATTCACTACTATAAGGCAAGGAGTCCAGACCAAGATTGAACATTTCTTATGGTTTCCAGGTTATACATAACAGAATGTTAAAAATCAAGTGTCTAATACTGTGTGATATTCTCAATAGGCTAGACACCAGAAGATAGGAGAACCCTGGTTATGGACTGGGCTTATGTTGGTTGTAGAAAGCCTCCTTAGGTGAGTGAGTATATTAAAGGAGGCTGTATGCTCACCACAGTAAAAGAGATATTGAGGCTAGGCTGGGTCACCTGACTTGGGATAAGGTGGAAGCCTGGAGGCCATGATTTGTTGCTACACAGCCAGACAAGATATGGACACTGGTTTGCGTATATTCATTAGGTACAGAGGAATGTGGAGATGCAAGTATTCGTGTGTGTGTGTGTGTGTGTGTGTGTGTGTGTATGTGTGTGTGAGTGTGTGTGTGTACGGTCAACAGGCTAAGCCATGGAGTAGGAATGTTGTTTGGGAATGATTTTAGGGAAGACATTCAAGATACTAGCCAAAGATTGAGGCGGACATTTTGGACTAAACCATTGACAGGGATAGTATTGTTGAAGAATTTGGAGAAGCAAATGATCTGTCATGTGTTCTACCACAACAAAGGTAGATATGTAAAAAAGGTTGAGGTGGAAAATTTGCCTTAGAGATATTAAACAAAGTCTCCATCTAAACCCAAACTCTCTTTGCCTTCTCAATATCTTCCCCCTATCATCAAAGTGTCAGGAGTGGTACAGTCCACTATTTTTTCCTTCCTTCCCCAGGCATTCTTGTGGGTCAGAACCAGGCTTTGTGATGTCAGAGCACAAGCTCACCTACTATTGGTCGAGACCTTGATGATGACTCAGGTCTGAGGGTGTGGCCTTCCCTAGTCTGCCAGTTGTTCACAGCCCCTCGAGGGAGAAACAACACGCGCTCACGCGACTTGGTGATGGATACTCTAGCAAAGGAACCTAAGGAATCACTGTCCGACATGGACCTCCCAACATCCAGTAGTGATGTTCCGATGGCAGCGAACGGGCCAGTCCTTATGGTGAAGACAAAGGCAGCTCTAAAGCAGTATCCACCTTACATGTCGTGCGGAAAGGTGAGTTGACGAACCCTACTGGAGCTCCCTCCTCTACTCATTTACTCTTACCTAAAGTCACTACCTCTCTCCTTCCTGGCATAAATCCCTTATCAATTCTCACCTCTTCCGACAAAGTGTCCTTCACATGCCTCTCCTGACTTCTCCCTCTATTAACTAATTCTTGTGTTCACCTCTTGCCATTCCAGGCACACAAGAAAAGCAAACACCGGAAGCACTCCTCAAAGAAGAGGAACAAGAGAAAGAGGGAGGCCGAAGAGGCAGCTGTCCTCGAACGGAAGAAATTCAAAGTGAAAGCTGTTACTGCAATGCCTGAACCTAAGGAGGAGGAGCCTGAAAAGGAAGCCGAGGTGCACACTACTGGAGAAGCAAGCGTGGTCGCAGCAGCCAATGAGGGGGAGAGCCAATAAGATGGCTATCATGAAGACGGGGAATGCCCAAATATGACAAAGAAAATTGCATTGGTATAAATTTCTTAAATTGAAAATAAATTCAATTTAGTTGAAAAGCTATGTGTCTTTTACAGGGACTAAAGGCGAAACCAGGAAAGGGAAGGAAAAATGATGGTTATAGGAGAAGAGAGGGAAGATTGGTGGGTGAATGGCAATGGAGAGATTTGTTCTTCACTAGGTTTGGGACAGTCATAGTGGGTTCATGGAAAGAGGGGGAGTTTGGGTTGGTAGAAGACAAGGGAGGGATTTGGGTCTACAAAGGTTTGGGCATTAATTGTGGGTGCATAAAAGAGGCGAGTTTGTGTGGGAAGAAGACAAGGGAGGGATTAGGGTCTCCAAAATTTTGTGGCTTTAACGGTGAGAGCATGGAACGAGAGGGAGTTTTGGTGGGTAGGAGACAAGGGAGGGATTTGTGTCTCCAAAGGTTTGGGCATCAATGGTGGGTTCATGGAAGACGGGGAGTTTGGGTGGGAAGAAGACAAGGGAGGGATTTGGGTCTCCAAAGTTTTGGGGCAGTAATGGTGAGGGCATGAAAAGAAAGGGAGTTTGGGTGGGAAGATGACAAGGGAGGGATTTGGGTCTCCAAAGAATTGGTCATCAATGGTGGGTGCATGGAAGAGGGGGAGTTAGGGTGGATAGAAGACAAGGAAGGGATTTGTGTCTCCAAAGGATTTGGGCAGTAATGGTGAGTGCATGAAAAGAAAGGGAACTTGGGTTGGTAGAAGACAAGGGAGGGATTTGTGTCTCCAAAGGTTTGGGCATCACTTGTGGGTGCATGGAAGAAAGGGAGTTTGGGTGTGTAGGAGACAAGGGAGGGATTGTGTTTTTAAAGGTTTGGGCATCAATGATGGGTGCATGGAAGAGGGGGAGTTTGGGTGGGAAGAAGACAAGGGAGGGATTTTTGTCTCCAAAGGTTTGGGCATCATTGGTGGGTGCCTGGATGAGGGGGATTTTGGGGCAGTAATGGTGAGTGCATGAAAAGAAAGGGAGCATGGGTGGGTAGAAGACAAGGGAGGGATTTGGGTCTCCAAAGGTTTGGGCATCAATGGTGGGTGCATGAAAGTGGGGATGTTTGGGTTGGAAGAAGAAAAGGGTGGGATTTGGGTCTCCAAAGGTTTGGGCAACAATGGTGGGTGCATGGAAGAGGGGGAGTTCGGGTGGAAAGAAGACAAGTTTGGGATTTGGGTCTCCAAAGGGTTGAGAAACAATGGTGCGTGAATGGAAGAGGGGGAGGTTGAGTGGGAAGAAGACAAGGGAGGGATTTGGGTCTCCATATGTTTGGAGCAGTAATGGTGAGTGCATGCAAAGAGAGGGAGTTTGGGTGGGTAGAAGACACGGGAGGGATTTGGGTCTCCAAAGGTTTGGGCATCAATTGTGGGTGCATGGAAGAGAGGGAGTTTGGGTGGGTAGGAATAAAGGGAGGGATTTGTGTCTCCAAAAGTTTGGGCATCAATAGTGGGTGCCTTGAAGAGGGGGATTTTGTGTGGGTAGAAGACAATGGAGGGGTTTGTGTCTCCAAAATTTTGGGGCAGTAATGGTGAGAGCTTGGAAAGAGTGGGAATATGGGTGGGTAATGCCAGGGAAGGGAGTTGGATCTCATATACTTTGGAGAGTGTAATGATGGGTAAATGATAAGAGATATTTGGGTGGGTACATGACAAGGGAAGGATTTGATTCTCAAATACTCAGGTGGCAGAAATTGTGAGTATCTGTTAAGAGAGGAGTTTGGGTTATTATATGAAGGGTGGGATTAGGGTCTCAGAAAGATGGGGTCAGACATGGTGGATATATAGCAACAAAGGGAGTATGCTGGGTAAATGACAAGGGAGGGATTTGGGTCTTATACACTTTAGGGGCAGCAATGGTGAGTATGTAGCAAGAGAAATACTTTGGATGGGCATACGACTATGGAGAGATTAGGGTCTCACAAAGCTGGTGGCAAAATGATGGGTATATGCCCAGAGAGGAGTTTGGGTAGCTGTATGACCAGTGGGTGTTTGGGTCTCTTAAGTTTTGGGGCAGAAATAATTGGTATATTTCATGAAACAGAGTTTGGGTGGGTATATGTCAAGAGAGGGGGTTTTGTTGGGCTTATAAACATGGATATATCTGGGTCTGACAGGTTTGGGGGAAGAAATGGTGGTTACATCACAAGACAGAAAATTGTGTGGTTACATGAAAATAGAAGAATTTTCAGTGGGCATATGGCAAGAGAAGGATTTGGGTCACAGCAGGATGGGGGCAGACATGGTGGATATATGGCTAGCGAGGGAGTTTGGGTGAGTACATGACATGGGGCAGTTTGGGCCATCACAACGTTTGGGGGAAGAAATGGTGGAAACATTATAAGAGAGAGTATTAGGTTTGGTGTATGGCTAAGGAGGAATGAGTGTCTTGGAAGGATGGGTCCAGAAATAGTGGGTACATGGCGAGAGAGGGAGTTCACTTGGTTGAATGAAAGGGAGAGATTTGTGTCTGATAAGGTTTTAGGGAAGAAATATTGGCTATATGGCAAGAGAGGTAGTGTGGATAGGCAGATGACAAAGGAGGGATGTGGTCTCATAAGGATGAAGGCAGCTACAGTATGGAGAGAGAGAGAGAGAGAGAGAGAGAGAGAGAGAGAGAGAGAGAGATTGGGTTGGTATATGATATGGGAGAGATTATGGTTTTTCAAAGTTTGATGGCAGATAAACAATTTTCATGAATTACAATAAAGATGGATTTGATTGCGTGTATTGTATGAACCACACCTTGAACTCAAATTTCAAGTTGAGGCCTAGAAAATTGATTTAGGTGGTTATATGACACAGAAGACTCTTTGGTGTTGAAGATGGAAAATCTGACATTTTGTATACTATAGGGATAGAGGCCAGAAAAGGAATATGGTTTGATATATAAAAAGAAGAAAATTTGGGTTAGCATATGACAAAGAAGGGACTTTGGTTCCCACAGATTTGAGGGTCACACCACACATGCACTGTAAGACTCATAGAGGTAATTATGGAGCATTGAATCCAAATTGCTACATTTATCTAATCTCATAGATACGGATGAAGAAGACTGTGCTCCACCATCCATGTATTTTGCAAGTTCCGGGCAAAACTTCACAGTATGAATGTCTCAACCTATCTGAGGTGAAGTGTGTGAGTGACAGTTATCCCCACAAATAGCTGTTATGTTTCCTGTTTGGCAACTTTTTTTGAATGTTGGTTTTATACCTCACCATCCAATGTAAGTAAGGAAATCTCCCCAGGAGCAATAATCACCCAGCAAACTCAAATCTACTGATCACATCTCAGTGAAAGGAATGGTAATTTGAAGTGACAGGTTTACCCTTGGTTATCCTTTATAAAAAATTTGTGTTTTAATAGGGCTTTTAGAATGGGCTGCTTACATAACAGGCCTAGCAGAAATGAGGATATACTAATGAGACAATTGTGTAGCTTGATCTATCAGAACAGTCAAATCATTGACGTCAACGTAATGAGTATTTCTACAGAAATCTCATGCCATGTAAAGCAATGTTCTCTACCCAAAGGAAAACCTTGTCTCCTTAAAGAGATTTCACACAATTCCTACTATCAAACCACCTTGCCAGATAAGACTAACAATTAGACAATGATGGGTGAGCTAAGGGGGGGTAGATGCCCCCTCTGACCACAACTGTTTATATGTCAATACCCTGTCCCTCTAGCTAAACTCTAATCTCAGTTCAGGACTTCAAGATGCAAGAGACTTGAAAGGGTCTCTGGATCTCTTTATCACTAGTTAATTGGATGCTTGCCTATAATTTTAGGAAATTAATTCATGATCATCATGTCAGGATTCAGGCAAACATGGCACTGGTCCTGTTGTTGAGTCCATACCAACTGATTCATCAGTAGTAGGTAGAGAGAGAGAGAGACGAGGCCTGATGTGGGAATGTAAACCTCAAAACCCACCCTCAGTGACATATATTTTCCACAGAGGATATATCCATTCCAGCATGGTCACACCTCCTAATTTAACAAACAGTTGCACTTCTTGGTAACTAAGTAAGTATTCAAGTACATGAGAGCCTGTTTTTCATTCCCTTTCATTAACTGTCACATTTCTCTAGAAGCCACCAACTGTCAGTAGTTTGTCAGTTAGAGGTACAGACTTCTGAGCCATCCCCCATAGTCAAAGATGCACTGTAGGAGGGCTCGAGAGTCTAACTGGCAAACTCCTGACAGTTGGTGGCTTCTAGAGAAGTGTGAGAGTTAATGTGGATGGAAACCATACTGGCATATATTTGAGTGCTTAGTCACCAAGCATACTGGAATATGACCTAGCCTCATCTTACACAGGCCTTTGCATGCAATCACGATGGCTCTGTATTTGTGAGAGCAATGACTCTGTCATGTCTTGAGATCACAATTTCACTCTTGGCATCTGCAGCCTCAGACTCATAATATCTTTTGAAATGCTCCCTGCAATGGTACCTGAGTCTTGAAGAGAGGGCTACAAATATCCCATTGCACATACTCTCATTTTTTTTTCCAGGATGACCAGTTTTGAATGTCTTTTTTAAACATAATCTACTGCACCAAGGTCTCTGAGGAGGTCTGAGAACTGCACTAATCTGTAGTTATCGAGGTATGAATGTAGAGTGAAGCTTGATACTTCATTCATTTAACAAAATAATAGTGTGAGGTTCAATACTGGGGCCTTGGATCTCCATAACCATATGTTCTCGACAAAGCAGCAGGCATGTGTGGCTTTCTTTAGAGTAGACCTTAAATTCACTCTTAAGGAGCTGATTATTCCCAGAAAGTTTGTACCACTATTGCATTCATGGACATATCTTTCTAGGTTGTTCATTAATATAGTATGCAATATTCTTAGTTTGGTACGATGACTGATGATCCTCCCAGGAGCACACCATGTAGGCTAGAGCAAAGGATGAAATACTGGGACTAAACTGGGAACTAGGATTTAGGACTTTGTTGAAGTTAGAGATCATTACTGCAAGGCAAAGATTTCAGGCTACTATGGTGGCACTGCCTAAGGCTCATGATTTACACGCTACAGGATATGAAAACAGAAATATTGGGATGTATGTGGAATATCCAATAGACTAGGCCCTGGAAGAGAACACAGAAAGTTTGTGTATAGAGAGGGGTAGTATAGTCAACATCTAGTCCTGTGCCTGTGGATAGGGCAAGTACTAGTGGCACTCTAATTGTTCCTTATAGCACTGAAATTGGGGGTGTATGAGATTTGGGACCATGATGAAGCCTGAAGGCCTCTGCTCTGAAGTATAAGTTGTTTGTCTAGGATGGGCTACTGGTATAGATTCAGCAGGATGTGCAAAAACATTTATGATGAGTATGTTAGGGATAATTAACAGGCCTGACTCTGGAGAGGTCATGGGGAATCTGAGTACAGAGTTGGGTTGTATAGGCAGCACACAGTGTTCTGTGGCTAAGTCTTGTAACAGGAACTTCATGCAGGAACCAAGATCTTACCTATAGCAAAGAAGAAAATGAAGCAAAGGATTTCGGACATTGACAAAAGTTAGAAGTCACTACAAGGATGGGTGGTGGTGGTGCATGACTTTAATCATAGCACTTGGGAGGCAGAGGCAGGAGGATCTCTGTGAGTGTGAAGCCAACCTGGTCTACAGAGCTAATGCAAAAATAGACTTCAAAGTTACGTAGAGAAGCCTTCTCTCGAATTAAAAATAGATAGATAGATAGACAGATAGGTAGATATAAGTAAGTCATTGCGAGGGAGAACAAGCACTATTCTAGGGATGCCACTAGATGGTATGGACTCCACTAGTTTGGGAAAACAATTATCTTTGCAGAAGGGTGCATACCTCTATCGACTTTATAGGAGGATATGGACAGGCTGGGCATGTGTGCAAGAACATTTCGTGCAGAGGGAGCCTAGGTGTTCACTAAAGCATAGTAGAAGTTGTAGGGCCTAAGCTTGTCTGCACACATTCAATCCTGTAGATGCCTAAAGCTCACAAATGGAAGGCAAGTGTGTTTCTAGTAGGTCAGGCTGCATGTGGAAAAACAAGTATTCATGTTTGTGTTGGTTATTACTCACTAGGCTAAACCCTGGAGGCCGAGCATGTGGGATGTCTAGGGACAAAGATAGGTGGCTTAATCATTTAAATGTCACTTGTGATTGAATGAAGGTAGAATGTTTCAAGTTGAGAGTATGGAAGTTGGATATTGCACAAAGGAATAGGCTAGGACAAGGTCAGTTGGAGGAACCAGAGTCTGCAGAAGCCTAGAGCCATCTAGTACAAGGAACTCATAGCCACACTAGTCATGGTCACTGGATGTTCGACCATTCTAGTTACGCCAGAAAATAAAATGTCAGATAGGGATGTAAACACCAGGCTCACCCAGGAGGAGACCACAGGAAGTCTGTGTATTTATTGGTGTATTTTATGTGTCACAAGGCTTTCTGAAAGTAGATGTGGGTAGACAGGGCTAGGGTACATCCCTATGGGAGCATAGATGTAGGCTACAGCCAAGGACAAAATGCTTGGCATAGGCTAGGGCCAAGGAATGGGGACCTTGTTGAATTCTAGGGGTCATTAGAGCAAGGCTACGAGTCCAGACATCTGTGCCAAACTGCATGCAGCATGGGATTTATGTTTTGCATGACATGAAAACAGAAATATTGGGTTGTGTTTGGAGTTTCAGTAACTAGACTCTGGGGAGTAGATGGGAAGTTTGTGTATAGAGTGCCATGGTATAGTGAACATCTAGTCCTGTGGCCATAGATAGGACAACTATTGTAGAAATACTAAATGTTAACTATAGCACATGAATAGATGGAGGGCTGTGCTGGGGTGTGAGATTTTACACCCTACTGAATCCTAGAGGCACCTGTTAGGTGTTATAGTTTGTCTATGTAGGCTAGAGTACTGTGATCAATTCAGCAAGTTGTAGAAAATCATGTATGATGAGTACATTTGGTGTTAGTCTACAGGCTCGACTCTGGGGAGTACATGGGTATTCTGGGTAATCTGGGTATTAAGTTGTGTTGTATAGGTAGCCTAGAGTGTCCTGTGTGTAAGTGTTGTTTCAGGAGATTCATGCAGGACACTATATGTTGCATTCAGCCTAAGAGACCATGGGGGGACTAAGATGGAACAAAGGATTTGGAACCCTACCAACAGCTAGAAGTCACTACTATTGAAATCTAGGGATGACACTGGATGTTCCATCCAGTCTGGACTCCACTGGATTAGAAAAATGATGATAGGATGCAGAGCAGTGCTCTGAAATCTAGACGATGGAGGAGTATTCTGATAGTCTGGGGATAGAATGGTCATGTAGGGCAGCCACAACTCCTCTGGTTCTATGAGAGACTGATAGTCTTTGTGGGAATCTAGATGCTGTCAACAGCACAGAAAAAGTTGATGGGTCTAAGAATAACGGAGATTGCTATAGAGGCAGCTGGAGAAGACAAGGACACTGGCTGTTGCAACTTGGGTAGATCAAGCCCTCTATGTACAAAGTACTGAGTGGGTAACTAAACTAAACAAGTTAAAACCTGGGAAGACATAGAAAATCTGAATAAGGAATAATGCTCTATACTGTACCTAAAGTGTCCCGTGGATGTATTAGTGCAGGGTAAGTGCTAGCAAAGACTAGATGTTCACGACAGAAAAGGAGGATTCCTGAGAATAGTCTGAGCTGAGTTATTTGGGACCATACTCCCTAGAAGACCCTTGACTCAAGAGGCAAACAGCCAGATTATGCAGGGGTGCTGGCTGTTAAACTCAAGCTAGATGCAGATGGATATGTAAAACAAGTATTGGTTGGTGGCTTATATAAGAAGCCAGTTCCTGGAGGAGAACATTAGGAATGTGGTAGAGTAGGGTGCTGCAGGTAACACAGAGGGTACTGTGGGTGGGTGAAGGTAGCAACTTGTCTGCTGCATGTATGTCGGCAATCGCACACGTGGAAGGCCAAGACATGGGATTTCCGAAATTATAGAAGCCTAGATATTGCTACTTAGGTGATCAAACTAAATTTGTATAATGACTTTGGGAAAGAGGCTAGATCCAGATAGAGATAGAATATGAAATATCTGGTTGTGAGGGAGTGAGTACTTACCAGGCCATACCATGGTGGAGGACTCAGGAATACAGAATTTGGATTCGGGTAAGATAGTTAGCAAAATGAGTACTATATGTAGATTCAAGCAGCGCAGGTCCTTGTAGGACAATGTATTTTGTTTGGAGGACAGGAGTAGATGCTGGGATTCGGCCCTCGCATTTGGAACTCTGTTGAATCCTGTGAGCATTACTACAACATGCAAGAATATCAGTGGCAAAAACTAGACTTGGACACTTGTAGTGACTTATGATCTGTTTGTTGGCATATGGGGAAACGCTATCTGGTAGGGGAAATATTCTGGGCTTGGTCTTTGGGGAAGATATGGAAAGTCTGGATTGGAAATGGAGTTGTGAAAGCAGGGCAACTATTTCATGCATGGGTGTAGGTGTGTTAAATTCAGGGGAGCCTAACTGTTGACTATACCAAAGAAGGAGTTGCTGGACCTAGTCTTGGCTGAAGGCTTTGAAAACCTTCACAGGCCTAAAATTTGCAAATGCAAGGCACATGAGGCAGCTGTAAGTCAGACAGCATGTGGAAAATCAAATATTCACTTGTGTGTAGTGGGTTACTCAATTGGCTAAAGTTGGGTCCTGGTGGTTGTGGGATGTCTGGTTATATAATGAAGTGGTTTAGGCATCGGAATCATCCTGCAGATGGATTCAGGTAGGATGGTTACTGTTGGGAATGTAGATGCTGGATACAGCACAAAAGAATGTGCTAGGACAAGGCCAGTTGGAGGGAAAGTGCCAGCAGAAGCTTAGAACTATCTATCAAAGCACGGTAGGACTAAGATGGAGCCTAGGGTTTGGAACTCAGCAAACAGCTAAAAGTCACTATAAGTGTGAGAAAACAGCTCTTTTAGAGTTCTCACTGGATGCTTCATCAGGTCTGGACTCTACTGGAGTAGGAAAAGAATTATCTGCTCGAAAGGTGCACTTATTTCTCTTGGCATTGTAGAAGGATTTGGACAGTCTTGGCATGCTGTGATATTATGTAGTCAGCCAGAGATCCTGTGGTTTGATGAGGTTGGGGTTGTCTCAGTGGGAATGTATATGTTGTCTACAGCACAGGAGGATTTGATGGGACTAGGAATCCTATATGCTATGAATATGTTTTATTACCATTGGTTATTCAAGAAGATGCTTTGGGCAATCGATTAGTAGAATATAGCCAGGCAGGAAATCTGAACAGAGATATAGAGAGAAAGTAGGCAGAGTCAGGGAGATGCCATGTAGCTGCTGAAGGAGAAAACCAGCAGCTACCAGTGAGAGCCTTACTGGTATGGATCCTAATGATACATAGATATACAAAAGGGAATCCCACATCAATATGAGCTATGTTTGGAGGGATGTGGAAAAACAGTATTTGGAACAGGAAATATTCACTAGGTTCGAACTTTAGGAGGACACGATAATTTTTCATAAGGAGTGGGGTTATTCCATTAGCCAGTACAGGTATGATAAGTGTTGGGGAACTCCCAGTGTTGGCTACAGAATAGTAGTAGCTGGTGGGATCATGCTGTGTTTTGAGATTTGTGTCCCTAAAACATGCCAAAAATCACTACTGCAGAGTGCAAGGGTCAATTCTTTGATGGGACAGGGACTATTCAATCTAGGATAAATTCCACTGAATATGGAAAACCAATTACAGAGTATGGATATCTTCACCTGGATAAATCCTGGAGGGGGACATAGGAAGTCTGGGTATGGTGTGAAGAGGTATGGGCAACTCTAAGACCCCTGTTGGTTTATCTAAATAGGATTATATCTGGCTGTAGCCCAGATGTTCTCTATAATATAGGAAAAATGTTCTAAATAGGCTGCAACATGTTGAAGCCTAAAATTCACTACTATAAGGCAAGGAGTCCAGACCAAGATTGAACATTTCTTATGGTTTCCAGGTTATACATAACATAATGTTAAAAATCAAGTGTCTAATACTGTGTGATATTCTCAATAGGCTAGACACCAGAAGATAGGAGAACCCTGGTTATGGACTGGGCTTATGTTGGTTGTAGAAAGCCTCCTTAGGTGAGTGAGTATATTAAAGGAGGCTGTATGCTCACCACAGTAAAAGAGATATTGAGGCTAGGCTGGGTCACCTGACTTGGGATAAGGTGGAAGCCTGGAGGCCATGATTTGTTGCTACACAGCCAGACAAGATATGGACACTGGTTTGCGTATATTCATTAGGTACAGAGGAATGTGGAGATGCAAGTATTCGTGTGTGTGTGTGTGTGTGTGTGTGTGTGTGTGTGTGTGTGTATGTGTGTGTGAGTGTGTGTGTGTACGGTCAACAGGCTAAGCCATGGAGTAGGAATGTTGTTTGGGAATGATTTTAGGGAAGACATTCAAGATACTAGCCAAAGATTGAGGCGGACATTTTGGACTAAACCATTGACAGGGATAGTATTGTTGAAGAATTTGGAGAAGCAAATGATCTGTCATGTGTTCTACCACAACAAAGGTAGATATGTAAAAAAGGTTGAGGTGGAAAATTTGCCTTAGAGATATTAAACAAAGTCTCCATCTAAACCCAAACTCTCTTTGCCTTCTCAATATCTTCCCCCTATCATCAAAGTGTCAGGAGTGGTACAGTCCACTATTTTTTCCTTCCTTCCCCAGGCATTCTTGTGGGTCAGAACCAGGCTTTGTGATGTCAGAGCACAAGCTCACCTACTATTGGTCGAGACCTTGATGATGACTCAGGTCTGAGGGTGTGGCCTTCCCTAGTCTGCCAGTTGTTCACAGCCCCTCGAGGGAGAAACAACACGCGCTCACGCGACTTGGTGATGGAGACTCTAGCAAAGGAACCTAAGGAATCACTGTCCGACATGGACCTCCCAACATCCAGTAGTGATGTTCCGATGGCAGCGAACGGGCCAGTCCTTATGGTGAAGACAAAGGCAGCTCTAAAGCAGTATCAGTAGCAGTATTTGGGGCAGAAATAATTGGTATATTTCATGAAACAGAGTTTGGGTGGGTATATGTCAAGAGAGGGGGTTTTGTTGGGCTTATAAACATGGATATATTTGGGTCTGACATGTTTGGGGGAAGAAATGGTGGTTACATCACAAGACAGGAAATTGTGTGGTTACATGAAAATAGAAGAATTTTCAGTGGGCATATGGCAAGAGAAGGATTTGGGTCACAGCAGGATGGGGGCAGACATGGTGGATATATGGCTAGCGAGGGAGTTTGGGTGAGTACATGACATGGGGCAGATTGGGCCATCACAACGTTTGGGGGAAGAAATGGTGGAAACATTATAAGAGAGAGTATTAGGTTTGGTGTATGGCTAAGGAGGAATGAGTGTCTTGGTAGGATGGGTCCAGAAATAGTGGGTACATGCGAGAGAGGGAGTTCACTTGGTTGAATGAAAGGGAGAGATTTGTGTCTGATAAGGTTTTAGGGAAGAAATATTGGCTATATGGCAAGAGAGGTAGTGTGGATAGGCAGATGACAAAGGAGGGATGTGGTCTCATAAGGATGAAGTCAGCAACAATGGGGAGAGAGAGAGAGAGAGAGAGAGAGAGAGAGAGAGAGAGAGAGATTGGGTTGGTATATGATATGAGAGAGATTATGGTTTTACAAAGTTTGATGGCAGATAAACAATTTTCATGAATTTACGATAAAGATGGATTTGATTGCGTGTATTGTATGAACCACACCTTGAACTCAAATTTCAAGTTGAGGCCTAGAAAATTGATTTAGGTGGGTATATGACACAGAAGACTCTTTGGTGTTGAAGATGGAATATCTGACATTTTGTATACTATAGGGATAGAGGCCAGAAAAGGAATATGGTTTGATATATAAAAAGAAGAAAATTTGGGTTAGCATATGACAAAGAAGGGACTTTGGTTCCCACAGATTTGAGGGTCATACCACACATGCACTGTAAGACTCATAGAGGTAATTATGGAGCATTGAATCCAAATTGCTACATTTATCTAATCTCATAGATACGGATGAAGAAGACTGTGCTCCACCATCCATGTATTTTGCAAGATCCGGGCAAAACTTCACAGTATGAATGTCTCAACCTATCTGAGGTGAAGTGTGTGAGTGACAGTTATCCCCACAAATAGCTGTTATGTTTCCTGTTTGGCAACTTTTTTTGAATGTTGGTTTTATACCTCACCATCCAATGTAAGTAAGGAAATCTCCCCAGGAGCAATAATCACCCAGCAAACTCAAATCTACTGATCACATCTCAGTGAAAGGAATGGTAATTTGAAGTGACAGGTTTACCCTTGGTTATCCTTTATAAAAAATTTGTGTTTTAATAGGGCTTTTAGAATGGGCTGCTTACATAACAGGCCTAGCAGAAATGAGGATATACTAATGAGACAATTGTGTAGCTTGATCTATCAGAACAGTCAAATCATTGACGTCAACGTAATGAGTATTTCTACAAAAATCTCATGCCAGGTAAAGCAATGTTCTCTACCCAAAAGAAAACCTTGTCTTCTTAAAGAGATTTCACACAATTCCTACTATCAAACCACCTTGCCAGATAAGACTAACAATTAGACAATGATGGGTGAGCAAAGGGAGGGTAGATGCCCCCTCTGACCACAACTGCTTATATGTCAATACCCTGTCCCTCTAGCTAAACTCTAATCTCAGTTCAGGACTTCAAGACGCAAGAGACTTGAAAGGGTCTCTGGATCTCTTTATCACTAGTTAATTGGATGCTTGCCTATAATTTTAGGAAAATAATTCATGATCATCATGTCAGGATTCAGGCAAACCTGGCACTGGGCCTGTTGTTGAGTCCATACCAACTGATTCATCAGTAGTAGGTAGAGAGAGAGAGAGACGAGGCCTGATGTGGGAATGTAAACCTCAAAACCCACCCTCAGTGACATATATTTGCCACAAAGGCTATTTCCATTCCAGCATGGTCACACCTCCTAATTTCCCAAACAGTTGCACTTCTTGGTAACTAAGTAAGTATTCAAGTACATGAGAGCCTGTTTTTCATTCCCTTTCATTAACTGTCACATTTCTCTAGAAGCCACCAACTGTCAGTAGTTTGTCAGTTAGAGGTACAGACTTCTGAGCCATCCCCCATAGTCAAAGATGCACTGTAGGAGGGCTCGAGAGTCTAACTGGCATACTCCTGACAGTTGGTGGCTTCTAGAGAAGTGTGAGAGTTAATGTGGATGGAAACCATACTGGCATATATTTGAGTGCTTAGTCACCAAGCATACTGGAATATGACCTGGCCTCATCTTACACAGGCCTTTGCATGCAATCACGATTGCTCTGTATTTGTGAGAGCAATGACTCTGTCATGTCTTGAGATCACAATTTCACTCTTGGCATCTGCAGCCTCAGACTCATAAAATCTTTTTAAATGCTCCCTGCAATGGTACCTGAGTCTTGAAGAGAGGGCTACAAATATCCCATTGCACATACTCTCATATTTTTTCCAGGATGACCAGTTGTGAATGTCTTTTTTAAACATAATCTACTGCACCAAGATCTCTGAGGAGGTCTGAGAACTGCACTAATCTGTAGTTATCGAGGTATGAATGTAGAGTGAAGCTTGATACTTCATTCATTTAACAAAATAATAGTATGAGGTTCAATACTGGGACCTTGGATCTCCATAACCATGTGTTCTCGACAAAGCTTACAGCAGCAGGCATGTGTTGCTTTCTATAGAGTAGACCTTAAATTCACTCTTAAGGAGCTGATTATTCCCAGAAAGTTTGTACCACTATTGCATTCATGGACATATCTTTCTAGGTTGTTCATTAATATAGTATGCAATATTCTTAGTTTGGTACGATGACTGATGATCCTCCCAGGAGCACACCATGTAGGCTAGAGCAAAGGATGAAATACTGGGACTAAACTGGGAACTAGGATTTAGGACTTTGTTGAAGTTAGAGATCATTACTGCAAGCAAAGATTTCAGGCTACTATGGTGGCACTGCCTAAGGCTCATGATTTACACGCTACAGGATATGAAAACAGAAATATTGGGATGTATGTGGAATATCCAATAGACTAGGCCCTGGAAGAGAAAACAGAAAGTTTGTGTATAGAGAGTGGTAGTATAGTCAACATCTAGTCCTGTGCCTGTGGATAGGGCAAGTACTAGTGGCACTCTAATTGTTCCTTATAGCACTGAAATTGGGGGTGTATGAGATTTGGGACCATGATGAAGCCTGAAGGCCTCTGCTCTGAAGTATAAGTTGTTTGTCTAGGCTGGGGTACTGGTATAGATTCAGCAGGATGTGCAAAAACATTTATGATGAGTATGTTAGGGATAATTAACAGGCCTGACTCTGGAGAGGTCATGGGGAATCTGAGTACAGAGTTGGGTTGTATAGGCAGCACACAGTGTTCTGTGGCTAAGTGTTGTAACAGGAACTTCATGCAGGAACCAAGATCTTACCTATAGCAAAGAAGAACATGGTAGTACTAGTCTGAAGCAAAGATTTGGTACATTGACAAAAGTTAGAAGTCACTATAAGGATGGGTGGTGGTGGTGCATGACTTTAATCATAGCACTTGGGAGGCAGAGGCAGGAAGATCTCTGTAAGTGTGAAGCCAACCTGGTCTACAGAGCGAGTGCAAACATAGACTTCAAAGTTACATAGAGAAGCCTTCCCTCAGATTAAAAATAGATAGATAGATAGACAGATAGGTAGATATAAGTAAGTCATTGCGAGTGAGAACAAGCACTATTCTAGGGATGCCACTAGATGGTCTGGACTCCACTAGTTTGGGAAAACAATTATCTTTGCAGAAGGGTGCATACCTCTATCGACTTTATAGGAGATATGGACAGGCTGGGCATGTGTGCAAGAACGTTGAGTGCAGAGGGAGCCTAGCTGTTCACTAAAGCATAGTAGAAGTTGTAGGGACTAAGCTTGTCTGCACATATTCAATCCTGTAGATGCCTAAAGCTCACAAATGGAAGGCAAATGTGTTTCAGGTAGGTCAGGCCGCATGTGGAAAAACAAGTATTCATGTTTGTGTTGGTTATTACTCACTATTCTAAACCCTGGAGGCCGAGCATGTGGGATGTCTAGGGACAAAGATAGGTGGCTTAATCATTTAAATGTCACTTGTGATTGAATGAAGGTAGAATGGTTCAAGTTGAGAGTATGGAAGTTGGATATAGCACAAAGGAATAGGCTAGGACAAGGTCAGTTGGAGGAACCAGAGTCTGCAGAAGCCTAGAGCCATCAAGTACAAGGAACTCATAGCCACACTAGTCATGGTCACTGGATGTTCGACCATTCTAGTTACGCCAGAAAATAAAATGTCAGATATGGATGTAAACACCAGGCTCACCCAGGAGGAGACCACAGGAAGTCTGTGTATTTATTGGTGTATTTTATGTGTCACAAGGCTTTCTGAAAGTAGATGTGGGTAGACAGGGCTAGGGTACGTCCCTATGGGAGCATAGTTTTAGGCTACAGCCAAGGACAAAATGCTTCGCATAGGCTAGGGCCAAGGAATGGGGACCTTGTTGAATTCTAGGGGTCATTACAGCAAGGCTAGGAGTCCAGACATCTGTGCCAAACTGCGTGCAGCATGGGATTTATGTTATGCATGACATGAAAACAGAAATATTGGGTTGTGTTTGGAGTTTCAGTAACTAGATTCTGGGGAGTAGATGGGAAGTTTGTGTATAGAGTGCCATGGTATAGTGAACATCTAGTCCTGTGGCCATAGATAGGATAACTATTGTAGAAATACTAAATGTTAATTATAGCACATGAATAGATGGAGGGCTGTGCTGGGGTGTGAGATTTTACACCCTACTGAATCCTAGAGGCACCTGTTATGTGTTATAGTTTGTCTATGTAGGCTAGAGTACTGTGATCAATTCAGCAAGTTGTAGAAAATCATGTATGATGAGTACATTTGGTCTTAGTCTACAGGCTTGACTCTGGGGAGTACATGGGTATTCTGGGTAATCTGGGTATTAAGTTGTGTTGTATAGGTAGCCTAGAGTGTCCTTTGTGTAAGTGTTGTTTCAGGAGATTCATGCAGGACACTATATGTTGCATTCAGCCTAAGAGACCATGGTGGGACTAAGATGGAACAAAGGATTTGGAACCCTACCAACAGCTAGAAGTCACTACTATTGAAATCTAGGGATGACACTGGATGTTCCATCCAGTCTGGACTCCACTGGATTAGAAAAACAATGATAGGATGCAGAGCAGTGCTCTGAAATCTAGACGATGGAGGAGTATTCTGATAGTCTGGGGATAGAATGGTCATGTAGGGCAGCCACAACTCCTCTGGTTCTATGAGAGACTGATAGTCTTTGTGGGAATCTAGATGCTGTCAACAGCACAGAAAAAGTTGATGGGTCTAAGAATGCCGGAGATTGCTATAGAGGCAGCTGGAGAAGACCAGGACACTGGTTGTTGCAACTTGGGTAGATCAAGCCCTCTATGTACAAAGTACTGAGTGGGTAACTAAACTAAACAAGTTAAAACCTGGGAAGACATAGAAAATCTGAATGAGGATTAATGCTCTATACTGTACCTAAAGTGTCCCGTGGAAGTATTAGTTCAGGGTAAGTGCTAGCAAAGACTAGATGTTCACGACAGAAAAGGAGGATTCCTGAGAATAGTCTGAGCTGAGTTATTTGGGACCATACTCCCGAGAAGACCCTTGACTCAAGAGGCAAACAGCCAGATTATGCAGGGGTGCTGGCTGTTAAACTCAAGCTAGATGCAGATGGATATGGAAAACAAGTATTGGTTGGTGGCTTATATAAGAAGCCAGTTCCTGGAGGAGAACATTAGGAATGTGGTAGAGTAGGGTGCTGCAGGTAACACAGAGGGTACTGTGGGTGGGTGAAGGTAGCAACTTGTCTGCTGCATGTATGTCGGCAATCGCACACGTGGAAGGCCAAGACATGGGATTTCCGAAATTATAGAAGCCTAGATATTGCTACTTAGGTGATCAAACTAAATTTGTATAATGACTTTGGGAAAGAGTCTAGATCCAGGAAGAGATAGAATATGAAATATCTGGTTGTGAGGGAGTGAGTACTTACCAGGCCATACCATGGTGGAGGACTCAGGAATACAGAATTTGGATTCGGGTAAGATAGTTAGCAAAATGAGTACTATATGTAGATTCAAGCAGCGCAGGTCCTTGTAGGACAATGTATGTTGGTTTGAGGACAGGAGTAGATGCTGGGATTAAGCCCTCGCATTTGGAACTCTGTTGAATCCTGTGAGCATTACTACAACATGCAAGAATATCAGTGGCAAAAACTAGACTTGGACACTTGTAGTGACTTATGATCTGTTTGTTGGCATATGGGGAAACGCTATCTGGTAAGGGAAATATTCTGGGCTTGGTCTTTGGGGAAGATATGGAAAGTCTGGATTGGAAATGGAGTTGTGAAAGCAGGGCAACTATTTCATGCATGGGTGTAGGTGTGTTAAATTCAGGGGAGCCTAACTGTTGACTATACCAAAGAAGGAGTTGCTGGACCTAGTCTTGGCTGAAGGCTTTGAAAACCTTCACAGGCCTAAAATTTGCAAATGCAAGGCACATGAGGCAGCTGTAAGTCAGACAGCAAGTGGAAAATCAAATATTCATTTGTGTGTAGTGGGTTACTCATTTGGCTAAAGTTGGGTCCTGGTGGTTGTGGGATGTCTGGTTGTATAATGAAGTGGTTTAGGCATCGGTATCATCCTGCAGATGGATTCAGGTAGGATGGTTACTGTTGGGAATGTAGATGCTGGATACAGCACAAAAGAATGTGCTAGGACAAGGCCAGTTGGAGGGAAAGTGCCAGCAGAAGCTTAGAACTATCTATCAAAGCACGGTAGGACTAAGATGGAGCCTAGGGTTTGGAACTCAGCAAACAGCCAAAAGTCACTGTAAGTGTGAGAAAACAGCTCTTTTAGAGTTCTCACTGGATGTTTCATCAGGTCTGGACTCTACTGGAGTAGGAAAAGAATTATCTGCTCGAAAGGTGCACTTACTTCTCTTGGCATTGTAGAAGGATTTGGACAGTCTTGGCATGCTGTGATATTATGTAGTCAGCCAGAGATCCTGTGGTTTGATGAGGTTGGGGTTGTCTCAGTGGGAATGTATATGTTGTCTACAGCACAGGAGGATTTGATGGGACTAGGAATCCTATATGCTATGAATATGTTTTATTACCATTGGTTATTCAAGAAGATGCTTTGGGCAATCGATTAGTAGAATATAGCCAGGCAGGAAATCTGAACAGAGATATAGAGAGAAAGTAGGCAGAGTCAGGGAGATGCCATGTAGCTGCTGAAGGAGAAAACCAGCAGCTACCAGTGAGAGCCTTACTGGTATGGATCATAATGATACATAGATATACAAAAGGGAATCCCACATCAATATGAGCTATGTTTGGAGGGATGTGGAAAAACAGTATTTGGAACAGGAAATATTCACTAGGTTCGAACTTTAGGAGGACACGATAACTTTTCATAAGGAGTGGGGTTATTCCATTAGCCAGTACAGGTATGATAAGTGTTGGGGAACTCTCAGTGTTGGCTACAGAATAGTAGTAGCTGGTGGGATCATGCTGTGTTTTGAGATTTGTGTCCCTAAAACATGCCACAAATCACTACTGCAGAGTGCAAGGGTCCATTCTTTGATGGGACAGGGACTATTCAATCTAGGATAAATTCCACTGAATATGGAAAACCAATTACAGAGTATGGATATCTTCACCTGGATAAATCCTGGAGGGGGACATAGGAAGTCTGGGTATGGTGTGAAGAGGTATGGGCAACTCTAAGACCCCTGTTGGTTTATCTAAATAGGATTATATCTGGCTGTAGCCCAGATGTTCTCTATAATATAGGAAAAATGTTCTAAATAGGCTGCAACATGTTGAAGCCTAAAATTCACTACTATAAGGCAAGGAGTCCAGACCAAGATTGAACATTTCTTATGGTTTCCAGGTTATACATAACAGAATGTTAAAAATCAAGTGTCTAATACTGTGTGATATTCTCAATAGGCTAGACACCAGAAGATAGGAGAACCCTGGTTATGGACTGGGTTTATGTTGGTTTTAGAAAGCCTACTTAGGTGAGTGAGTATATTAAAGGAGGCTGTATGCTCACCACAGTAAAAGAGATATTGAGGCTAGGCTGGGTCACCTGACTTGGTATAAGGTGGAAGCCTGGAGGCCATGATTTGTTGCTACACAGCCAGACAAGATATGGACACTGGTTTGCGTATATTCATTAGGTACAGAGGAATGTGGAGATGCAAGTATTCGTGTGTGTGTGTGTGTGTGTGTGTGTGAATGTGTGTGTGAGTGTGTGTGTGTGTGTGTACGGTCAACAGGCTAAGCCATGGATTAGGAATGTTATTTGGGAATGATTTTAGGGAAGACATTCAAGATACTAGCCAAAGATTGAGGCGGATATTTTGGACTAAACCATTGACAGGGATAGTATTGTTGAAGAATTTGGAGAAGCAAATGATCTGTCATGTGTTCTACCACAACAAAGGTAGATATGTAAAAAAGGTTGAGGTGGAAAATTTGCCTTAGAGTTATTAAACAAAGTCTCCATCTATACCCAAACTCTCTTTGCCTTCTCAATATCTTCCCCCTATCATCAAAGTGTCAGGAGTGGTACAGTCCACTATTTGTTCCTTCCTTCCCCAGGCATTCTTGTGGGTCAGAACCAGGCTTTGTGATGTCAGAGCACAAGCTCACCTACTATTGGTCGAGACCTTGATGATGACTCAGGTCTGAGGGTGTGGCCTTCCCTACTCTGCCAGTTGTTCACAGCCCCTCAAGGGAGAAACAACACGCGCTCACGCGACTTGGTGATGGAGAGTCTAGCAAAGGAACCTAAGGAATCACTGTCCGACATGGACCTCCCAACATCCAGTAGTGATGTTCCGATGGCAGCGAATGGGCCAATCCTTATGGTGAAGACAAAGGCAGCTCTAAAGCAGTATCCACCTTACATGTCGTGCGGAAAGGTGAGTTGACGAACCCTACTGGAGCTCCCTCCTCTACTCATTTACTCTTACCTAAAGTCACTACCTCTCTCCTTCCTGGCATAAATCCCTTATCAATTCTCACCTCTTCCGACAAAGTGTCCTTCACATGCCTCTCCTGACTTCTCCCTCTATTAACTAATTCTTGTGTTCACCTCTTGCCATTCCAGGCACACAAGAAAAGCAAACACCGGAAGCACTCCTCAAAGAAGAGGAACAAGAGAAAGAGGGAGGCCGAAGAGGCAGCTGCCCTCGAACGGAAGAAAATCAAAGTGAAAGCTGTTACTGCAATGCCTGAACCTAAGGAGGAGGAGCCTGAAAAGGAAGCCGAGGTGCACACTACTGGAGAAGCAAGCGTGGTCGCAGCAGCCAATGAGGGGGAGAGCCAATAAGATGGCTATCATGAAGACGGGGAATGCCCAAATATGACAAAGAAAATTGCATTGGTATAAATTTCTTAAATTGAAAATAAATTCAATTTAGTTGAAAAGCTATGTGTCTTTTACAGTGACTAAAGGCGAAACCAGGAAAGGGAAGGAAACATGATGGTTATAGGAGAAGAGAGGGAAGATGGGTGGGTGAATGGCAATGGAGAGATTTGTTCTTCACTAGGTTTGGGACAGTCATAGTGGGTTCATGGAAAGAGGGGGAGTTTGGGTTGGTAGAAGACAAGGGAGGGATTTGGGTCTACAAAGGTTTGGGCATTAATTGTGGGTGCATAAAAGAGGCGAGTTTGTGTGGGAAGAAGACAAGGGAGGGATTAGGGTCTCCAAAATTTTGTGGCTTTAACGGTGAGAGCATGGAAAGAGAGGGAGTTTTGGTGGGTAGGAGACAAGGGAGGGATTTGTGTCTCCAAAGGTTTGGGCATCAATGGTGGGTGCATGGAAGACGGGGAGTTTGGGTGGGAAGAAGACAAGGGAGGGATTTGGGTCTCCAAAGAATTGGTCATCAATGGTGGGTGCATGGAAGAGGGGGAGTTAGGGTGGATAGAAGACAAGGAAGGGATTTGTGTCTCCAAAGGATTTGGGCAGTAATGGTGAGTGCATGAAAAGAAAGGGAACTTGGGTTGGTAGAAGACAAGGGAGGGATTTGTGTCTCCAAAGGTTTGGGCATCACTTGTGGGTGCATGGAAGAAAGGGAGTTTGGGTGTGTAGGAGACAAGGGAGGGATTTTTGTCTCCAAAAGTTTGGGCATCATTGGTGGGTGCCTGGACGAGGGGGATTTTTGGGCAGTAATGGTGAGTGCATGAAAAGTAAGGGAGCATGGGTGGGTAGAAGACAAGGGAGGGATTTCGGTCTCCAAAGGTTTGGGCAACAATGGTGGGTGCATGGAAGAGGGGAGTTCGGGTGGGAAGAAGACAAGGTTGGGATTTGGGTCTCCAAAGGTTTGGGCAACAATATTGGGTGCATGGAAGAGGGGGAGTTTGGGTGGGAAGAAGACAAGGGAGGGATTTGGGTTTCCATATGTTTGGAGCAGTAATGGTGAGTGCATGGAAAGAGAGGGAGTTTGGGTGGGTAGAAGACACGGGAGGGATTTGGGTCTCCAAAGTTTGGGCATCAATTGTGGGTGCATGGAAGAGAGGGAGTTTGGGTGTGTAGGAAAAAAGGGAGGGATTTGTGTCTCCAAAATTTGGGCATCAATGGTGGGTGCCTTGAAGAGGGGGATTTTGTGTGGGTAGAAGACAAGGGAGGGATTTGTGTCTCCAAAATTTTGGGGCAGTAATGGTGAGAGCTTGGAAAGAGTGGGAATATGGGTGGGTAATGCCAGGGAAGGGAGTTGGATCTCATATACTTTGGAGAGTGTAATGATGGGTAAATGATAAGAGACATTTGGGTGGGTACATGACAAGGGAAGGATTTGATTCTCAAATACTCAGGTGGCAGAAATCATGAGTATCTGTTAAGAGAGGAGTTCGGGTTATTATATGAAGGGTGGGATTAGGGTCTCAGAAAGATGGGGTCAGAAATGGTGGATATATAGCAACAGAGGGAGTATGCTGGGTAAATGACAAGGGAGGGATTTGGGTCTTATACACTTTAGGGGCAGCAATGGTGAGTATGTAGCAAGAGAAATACTTTGGATGGGCATACGACAATGGAGAGATTAGGGTCTCACAAAGCCGGTGGCAAAATGATGGGTATATGCCCAGAGAGGAGTTTGGGTAGCGGTATGACCAGGGGGTGTTTGGGTCTCTTAAGGTTTGGGGCAGAAATAATTGGTATATTTCATGAAACAGAGTTTGGGTGGGTATATGTCAAGAGAGGGGGTTTTGTTGGGCTTATAAACATGGATATATTTGGGTCTGACATGTTTGGGGGAAGAAATGGTGGTTACATCACAAGACAGGAAATTGTGTGGTTACATGCAAATAGAAGAATTTTCAGTGGGCATATGGCAAGAGAAGGATTTGGGTCACAGAAGGATGGGGGCAGACATGGTGGATATATGGCTAGCGAGGGAGTTTGGGTGAGTACATGACATGGGGCAGATTGGGCCATCACAACGTTTGGGGGAAGAAATGGTGGAAACATTATAAGAGAGAGTATTAGGTTCGGTGTATGGCTAAGGAGGAATGAGTGTCTTGGAAGGATGGGTCCAGAAATAGTGGGTACATGGCGAGAGAGGGAGTTCACTTGGTTGAATGAAAGGGAGAGATTTGTGTCTGATAAGGTTTTAGGGAAGAAATATTGGCTATAGGGCAAGAGAGGTAGTGTGGATAGGCAGATGAAAAGGAGGGATGTGGACTCATAAGGATGAAGGCAGCAACAGTGGGGGGAGAGAGAGAGAGAGAGAGAGAGAGAGAGAGAGAGAGAGAGAGAGATTGGGTTGGTATATGATATGGGAGAGATTATGGTTTTTCAAAGTTTGATGGCAGATAAACAATTTTCATGAATTTACGATAAAGATGGATTTGATTGCGTGTATTGTATGAACCACACCTTGAACTCAAATTTCAAGTTGAGGCCTAGAAAATTGATTTAGGTGGGTATATGACACAGAAGACTCTTTGGTGTTGAAGATGGAAAATCTGACATTTTGTATACTATAGGGATAGAGGCCAGAAAAGGAATATGGTTTGATATATAAAAAGAAGAAAATTTGGGTTACCATATGACAAAGAAGGGACTTTGGTTCCCACAGATTTGAGGGTCATACCACACATGCACTGTAAGACTCATAGAGGTAATTATGGAGCATTGAATCCAAATTGCTACATTTATCTAATCTCATAGATACCGATGAAGAAGACTGTGCTCCACCATCCATGTATTTTGCAAGATCCGGGCAAAACTTCACAGTATGAATGTCTCAACCTATCTGAGGTGAAGTGTGTGAGTGACAGTTATCCCCACAAATAGCTGTTATGTTTCCTGTTTGGCAACTTTTTTTGAATGTTGGTTTTATACCTCACCATCCAATGTAAGTAAGGAAATCTCCCCAGGAGCAATAATCACCCAGCAAACTCAAATCTACTGATCACATCTCAGTGAAAGGAATGGTAATTTGAAGTGACAGGTTTACCCTTGGTTATCCTTTATAAAAAATTTGTGTTTTAATAGGGCTTTTAGAATGGGCTGCTTACATAACAGGCCTAGCAGAAATGAGGATATACTAATGAGACAATTGTGTAGCTTGATCTATCAGAACAGTCAAATCATTGACGTCAACGTAATGAGTATTTCTACAGAAATCTCATGCCATGTAAAGCAATGTTCTCTACCCAAAGGAAAACCTTGTCTCCTTAAAGAGATTTCACACAATTCCTACCATCAAACCACCTTGCCAGATAAGACTAACAATTAGACAATGATGGGTGAGCTAAGGGGGGGTAGATGCCACCTCCTGACCACAACTGCTTATATGTCAATACCCTGTCCCTCTAGCTAAACTCTAATCTCAGTTCAGGACTTCAAGATGCAAGAGACTTGAAAGGGTCTCTGGATCTCTTTATCACTAGTTAATTGGATGCTTGCCTATAATTTTAGGAAATTAATTCATGATCATCATGTCAGGATTCAGGCAAACACGGCACTGGGCCTGTTGTTGAGTCCATACCAACTGATTCATCAGTAGTAGGTAGAGAGAGGGAGAGACGAGGCCTGATGTGGGAATGTAAACCTCAAAACCCACCCTCAGTGACATATATTATCCACAAAGGCTATATGCATTCCAGCATGGTCACACCTCCTAATTTCCCAAACAGTTGCACTTCTTGGTAACTAAGTAAGTATTCAAGTACATGAGAGCCTGTTTTTCATTCCCTTTCATTAACTGTCACATTTCTCTAGAAGCCAGCAACTGTCAGTAGTTTGTCAGTTAGAGGTACAGACTTCTAAGCCATCCCCCATAGTCAAAGATGCACTGTAGGAGGGCTCGAGAGTCTAACTGGCAAACTCCTGACAGTTGGTGGCTTCTAGAGAAGTGTGAGAGTTAATGTGGATGGAAACCATACTGGCATATATTTGAGTGCTTAGTCACCAAGCATACTGGAATATGACCTGGCCTCATCTTACACAGGCCTTTGCATGCAATCACGATGGCTCTGTATTTGTGAGAGCAATGACTCTGTCATGTCTTGAGATCACAATTTCACTCTTGGCATCTGCAGCCTCAGACTCATAAAATCTTTTTAAATGCTCCCTGCAATGGTACCTGAGTCTTGAAGAGAGGGCTACAAATATCCCATTGCACATACTCTCATTTTTTTTCCAGGATGACCAGTACTGAATGTCTTTTTTAAACATAATCTACTGCACCAAGGTCTCTGAGGAGGTCTGAGAACTGCACTAATCTGTAGTTATCGAGATATGAATGTAGAGTGAAGCTTGATACTTCATTCATTTAACAAAATAATAGTATGAGGTTCAATACTGGGGCCTTGGATCTCCATAACCATATGTTCTCGACAAAGCTTACAGCAGCAGGCATGTGTTGCATTCTATAGAATAGACCTTAAATTCACTCTTAAGGAGCTGATCATTCCCAGAAAGTTTGTACCACCATTGCATTCATGGACATATCTTTCTAGGTTGTTCATTAATATAGTATGCAATATTCTTAGTTTGGTACGACGACTGATGATCCTCCCAGGAGCACACCATGTAGGCTAGAGCAAAGGATGAAATACTGGGACTAAACTGGGAACTAGGATTTAGGACTTTGTTGAAGTTAGAGATCATTACTGCAAGCAAAGATTTCAGGCTACTATGGTGGCACTGCCTAAGGCTCATGATTTACACGCTACAGGATACGAAAACAGAAATATTGGGATGTATGTGGAATATCCAATAGACTAGGCCCTGGAAGAGAAAACAGAAAGTTTGTGTATAGAGAGGGGTAGTATAGTCAACATCTAGTCCTGTGCCTGTGGATAGGGCAAGTACTAGTGGCACTCTAATTGTTCCTTATAGCACTGAAATTGGGGGTGTATGAGATTTGGGACCATGATGAAGCCTGAAGGCCTCTGCTCTGAAGTATAAGTTGTTTGTCTAGGCTGGGGTACTGGTATAGATTCAGCAGGATGTGCAAAAACATTTATGATGAGTATGTTAGGGATAATTAACAGGCCTGACTCTGGAGAGGTCATGGGGAATCTGAGTACAGAGTTGGGTTGTATAGGCAGCACACAGTGTTCTGTGGCTAAGTGTTGTAACAGGAACTTCATGCAGGAACCAAGATCTTACCTATAGCAAAGAAGAACATGAAGCAAAGGATTTCGGACATTGACAAAAGTTAGAAGTCACTACAAGGATGGGTGGTGGTGGTGCATGACTTTAATCATAGCACTTGGGAGGCAGAGGCAGGAGGATCTCTGTGAGTGTGAAGCCAACCTGGTCTACAGAGCTAGTGCAAAAATAGACTTCAAAGTTACGTAGAGAAGCCTTCTCTCGAATTAAAAATAGATAGATAGATAGACAGATAGGTAGATATAAGTAAGTCATTGCGAGGGAGAACTAGCACTATTCTAGGGATGCCACTAGATTGTCTGGACTCCACTAGTTTGGGAAAACAATTATCTCTGCAGAAGGGTGCATACCTCTATAGTCTTTGTAGGAGGATATGGACAGTCTGGGCATGTGTGCAAGAACGTTGAGTGCAGAGGGAGCCTAGCTGTTCACTAAAGCATAGTAGAAGTTGCTGGGCCTAAGCTTGTCTGCACACATTCAAACCTGTAGATGCCTAAAGCTCGCAAATGGAAGGCAAATGTGGTTCTAGTAGGTCAGGCTGCATGTGGAAAAACAAGTATTCATGTTTGGGTTGGTTATTACTCACTATGCTAAACCCTGGAGGCCGAGCATGTGGGATGTCTAGGGACAAAGATAGGTGGCTTAATCATTTAAATGTCACTTGTGATTGAATGAAGGTAGAATGGTTCAAGTTGAGAGTATGGAAGTTGGATATAGCACAAAGGAATAGGCTAGGACAAGGTCAGTTGGAGGAACCAGAGTCTGCAGAAGCCTAGAGCCATCAAGTACAAGGAACTCATAGAAACACTAGTCATGGTCACTGGATGTTCGACCATTCTAGTTACGCCAGAAAATAAAATGTCAGATAGGGATGTAAACACCAGGCTCACCCAGGAGGAGACCACAGGAAGTCTGTGTATTTATTGGTGTATTTTATGTGTCACAAGGCTTTCTGAAAGTAGATGTGGGTAGACAGGGCTAGGGTACAACCCTATGGGAGCATAGATGTAGGCTACAGCCAAGGACAAAATGCTTGGCATAGGCTAGGGCCAAGGAATGGGGACCTTGTTGAATTCTAGGGGTCATTACAGCAAGGCTAGGAGTCCAGACATCTGTGCCAAACTGCATGCAGCATGGGATTTATGTGTTGCATGACATGAAAACAGAAATATTGGGTTGTGTTTGGAGTTTCAGTAACTAGACTCTGGGGAGTGGATGGGAAGTTTGTGTATAGAGTGCCATGGTATAGTGAACATCTAGTCCTGTGGCCATAGATAGGACAACTATTGTAGAAATACTAAATGTTAACTATAGCACATGAATAGATGAAGGGCTGTGCTGTGGTGTGAGATTTTACACCCTACTGAATCCTAGAGGCACCTGTTATGTTTTATAGTTTGTCTATGTAGGCTAGAGTACTGTGATCAATTCAGCAAGTTGTAGAAAATCATGTAGGATGAGAACATTTGGTGTTAGTCTACAGGCTTGACTCTGGGGAGTACATGGGTATTCTGGGTAATCTGGGTATTAAGTTGTGTTGTATAGGTAGCCTAGAGTGTCCTTTGTGTAAGTGTTGTTTCAGGAGATTCATGCAGGACACTATATGTTGCATTCAGCCTAAGAGACCATGGTGGGACTAAGATGGAACAAAGGATTTGGAACCCTACCAACAGCTAGAAGTCACTACTATTGAAATCTAGGGATGACACTGGATGTTCCATCCAGTCTGGACTCCACTGGATTAGAAAAACGATGATAGGATGCAGAGCAGTGCTCTGAAATCTAGACGATGGAGGAGTATTCTGATAGTCTGGGGATAGAATGGTCATGTAGGGCAGCCACAACTCCTCTGGTTCTATGAGAGACTGATAGTCTTTGTGGGAATCTAGATGCTGTCAACAGCACAGAAAAAGTTGATGGGTCTAAGAATGCCGGAGTTTGCTATAGAGGCAGCTGGAGAAGACCAGGACACTGGTTGTTGCAACTTGGGTAGATCAAGCCCTCTATGTACAAAGTACTGAGTGGGTAACTAAACTAAACAAGTTAAAACCTGGGAAGACATAGAAAATCTGAATAAGGAATAATGCTCTATACTGTACCTAAAGTGTCCCGTGGATGTATTAGTGCAGGGTAAGTGCTAGCAAAGACTAGATGTTCACGACAGAAAAGGAGGATTCCTGAGAATAGTCTGAGCTGAGTTATTTGGGACCATACTCCCTAGAAGACCCTTGAATCAAGAGGCAAACAGCCAGATTATGCAGGGGTGCTGGCTGTTAAACTCAAGCTAGATGCAGATGGATATGTAAAACAAGTATTGGTTGGTGGCTTATATAAGAAGCCAGTTCCTGGAGGAGAACATTAGGAATGTGGTAGAGTAGGGTGCTGCAGGTAACACAGAGGGTACTGTGGGTGGGTGAAGGTAGCAACTTGTCTGCTGCATGTATGTCGGCAATCGCACACGTGGAAGGCCAAGACATGGGATTTCCGAAATTATAGAAGCCTAGATATTGCTACTTAGGTGATCAAACTAAATTTGTATAATGACTTTGGGAAAGAGGCTAGATCCAGATAGAGATAGAATATGAAATATCTGGTTGTGAGGGAGTGAGTACTTACCAGGCCATACCATGGTGGAGGACTCAGGAATACAGAATTTGGATTCGGGTAAGATAGTTAGCAAAATGAGTACTATATGTAGATTCAAGCAGCGCAGGTCCTTGTAGGACAATGTATGTTGGTTGGAGGACAGGAGTAGATGCTGGGATTCGGCCCTCACATTTGGAACTCTGTTGAATCCTGTGAGCATTACTACAACATGCAAGAATATCAGTGGCAAAAACTAGACTTGGACACTTGTAGTGACTTATGATCTGTTTGTTGGCATATGGGGAAACGCAATCTGGTAGGGGAAATATTCTGGGCTTGGTTTTGGGGAAGATATGGAAAGTCTGGATTGGAAATGGAGTTGTGAAAGCAGGGCAACTATTTCATGCATGGGTGTAGGTGTGTTAAATTCAGCGGAGCCTAACTGTTGACTATACCAAAGAAGGAGTTGCTGGACCTAGTCTTGGCTGAAGGCTTTGAAAACCTTCACAGGCCTAAAATTTGCAAATGCAAGGCAGATGAGGCAGCTGTAAGTCAGACAGCATGTGGAAAATCAAATATTCACTTGTGTGTAGTGGGTTACTCAATTGGCTAAAGTTGGGTCCTGGTGGTTGTGGGATGTCTGGTTATATAATGAAGTGGTTTAGGCATCGGAATCATCCTGCAGATGGATTCAGGTAGGATGGTTACTGTTGGGAATGTAGATGCTGAATACAGCACAAAAGAATGTGCTAGGACAAGGCCAGTTGGAGGGAAAGTGCCAGCAGAAGCTTAGAACTATCTATCAAAGCACGGTAGGACTAAGATGGAGCCTAGGGTTTGGAACTCAGCAAACAGCTAAAAGTCACTATAAGTGTGAGAAAACAGCTCTTTTAGAGTTCTCACTGGATGTTTCATCAGGTCTGGAGTCTACTGGAGTAGGAAAAGAATTATCTGCTCGAAAGGTGCACTTACTTCTCTTGGCATTGTAGAAGGATTTGGACAGTCTTGGCATGCTGTGATATTATGTAGTCAGCCAGAGATCCTGTGGTTTGATGAGGTTGGGGTTGTCTCAGTGGGAATGTATATGTTGTCTACAGCACAGGAGGATTTGATGGGACTAGGAATCCTATATGCTATGAATATGTTTTATTACCATTGGTTATTCAAGAAGATGCTTTGGGCAATCGATTAGTAGAATATAGCCAGGCAGGAAATCTGAACAGAGATATAGAGAGAAAGTAGGCAGAGTCAGGGAGATGCCATGTAGCTGCTGAAGGAGAAAACCAGCAGCTACCAGTGAGAGCCTTACTGGTATGGATCATAATGATACATAGATATACAAAAGGGAAACCCACATCAATATGAGCTATGTGTGGAGGGATGTGGAAAAACAGTATTTGGAACAGGAAATATTCACTAGGTTCGAACTTTAGGAGGACACGATAACTTTTCATAAGGAGTGGGGTTATTCCATTAGCCAGTACAGGTATGATAAGTGTTGGGGAACTCTCAGTGTTGGCTACAGAATAGTAGTAGCTGGTGGGATCATGCTGTGTTTTGAGATTTGTGTCCCTAAAACATGCCAAAAATCATTACTGCAGAGTGCAAGGGTCCATTCTTTGATGGGACAGGGACTATTCAATCTAGGATAAATTCCACTGAATATGGAAAACCAATTACAGAGTATGGATATCTTCACCTGTATAAATCCTGGAGGGGGACATAGGAAGTCTGGGTATGGTGTGAAGAGGTATGGGCAACTCTAAGACCCCTGTTGGTTTATCTAAATAGGATTATATCTGGCTGTAGCCCAGATGTTCTCTATAATATAGGAAAAATGTTCTAAATAGGCTGCAACATGTTGAAGCCTAAAATTCACTACTATAAGGCAAGGAGTCCAGACCAAGATTGAACATTTCTTATGGTTTCCAGGTTATACATAACAGAATGTTAAAAATCAAGTGTCTAATACTGTGTGATATTCTCAATAGGCTAGACACCAGAAGATAGGAGAACCCTGGTTATGGACTGGGCTTTTGTTGGTTGTAGAAAGCCTCCTTAGGTGAGTGAGTATATTAAAGGAGGCTGTATGCTCACCACAGTAAAAGAGATATTGAGGCTAGGCTGGGTCACCTGACTTGGGATAAGGTGGAAGCCTGGAGGCCATGATTTGTTGCTACACAGCCAGACAAGATATGGACACTGGTTTGCGTATATTCATTAGGTACAGAGGAATGTGGAGATGCAAGTATTCATGTGTGTGTGTGTGTGTGTGTATGTGTGTGTGAGTGTGTGTGTGTACAGTCAACAGGCTAAGCCATGGAGTAGGAATGTTGTTTGGGAATGATTTTAGGGAAGACATTCAAGATACTAGCCAAAGATTGAGGCGGACATTTTGGACTAAACCATTGACAGGGATAGTATTGTTGAAGAATTTGGAGAAGCAAATGATCTGTCATGTGTTCTACCACAACAAAGGTAGATATGTAAAAAAGGTTGAGGTGGAAAATTTGCCTTAGAGTTATTAAACAAAGTCTCCATCTAAACCCAAACTCTCTTTGCCTTCTCAATATCTTCCCCCTATCATCAAAGTGTCAGGAGTAGTACAGTCCACTATTTGTTCCTTCCTTCCCCAGGCATTCTTGTGGGTCAGAACCAGGCTTTGTGATGTCAGAGCACAAGCTCACCTACTATTGGTCGAGACCTTGATGATGACTCAGGTCTGAGGGTGTGGCCTTCCCTACTCTGCCAGTTGTTCACAGCCCCTCGAGGGAGAAACAACAGGCGCTCACGCGACTTGGTGATGGAGAGTCTAGCAAAGGAACCTAAGGTATCACTGTCTGACATGGACCTCCCAACATCCAGTAGTGATGTTCCGATGGCAGAGAATGGGCCAGTCCTTATGGTGAAGACAAAGGCAGCTCTAAAGCAGTATCCACCTTACATGTCGTGCGGAAAGGTGAGTTGACGAACCCTACTGGAGCTCCCTCCTCTACCCATTTACTCTTACCTAAAGTCACTACCTCTCTCCTTCCTGGCATAAATCCCTTATCAATTCTCACATCTTCCGACAAAGTGTCCTTCACATGCCTCTCCTGACTTCTCCCTGTATTAACTAATTCTTGTGTTCACCTCTTGCCATTCCAGGCACACAAGAAAAGCAAACACCGGAAGCACTCCTCAAAGAAGAGGAACAAGAGAAAGAGGGAGGCCAAAGAGGCAGCTGCCCTCAAACGGAAGAAAATCAAAGTGAAAGCTGTTACTGCAATGCCTGAACCTAAGGAGGAGGAGCCTGAAAAGGAAGCCGAGGTGCACACTACTGGAGAAGCAAGCGTGGTCGGAGCAGGCGATGAGGGGGAGAGCCAATAAGATGGCCATCATGAAGACGGGGAATGCCCAAATATGACAAAGAAAATTGCATTGGTATAAATTTCTTAAATTGAAAATAAATTCAATTTAGTTGAAAAGCTATGTGTCTTTTACAGCGACTAAAGGCGAAACCAGGAAAGGGAAGGAAAAATGATGGTTATAGGAGAAGAGAGGGAAGATGGGTGGGAGAATGGCAATGGAGAGATTTGTTCTTCACTAGGTTTGGGACAGTCATAGTGGGTTCATGGAAAGAGGGGGAGTTTGGGTTGGTAGAAGACAAGGGAGGGATTTGGGTCTACAAAGGTTTGGGCATTAATTGTGGGTGCATAAAAGAGGCGAGTTTGTGTGGGAAGAAGACAAGGGAGGTATTAGGGTCTCCAAAATTTTGTGGCTTTAACGGTGAGAGCATGGAAAGAGAGGGAGTGTTGGTGGGTAGGAGACAAGGGAGGGATTTGTGTCTCCAAAGGTTTGGGCATCAATGGTGGGTGCATGGAAGACGGGGAGTTTGGGTGGGAAGAAGACAAGGGAGGGATTTGGGTCTCCAAAGTTTTGGGGCAGTAATGGTGAGGGCATGAAAAGAAAGGGAGTTTGGGTGGGAAGATGACAAGGGAGGGATTTGGGTCTCCAAAGAATTGGTCATCAATGGTGGGTGCATGGAAGACGGGGAGTTAGGGTGGATAGAAGACAAGGAAGGGATTTGTGTCTCCAAAGGATTTGGGCAGTAATGGTGAGTGCATGAAAAGAAAGGGAACTTGGGTTGGTAGAAAACAAGGGAGGGATTTGTGTCTCCAAAGGTTTGGGCATCACTTGTGGGTGCATGGAAGAAAGGGAATTTGGGTGTGTAGGAGACAAGGGAGGGATTTGTGTTTTTAAAGGTTTGGGCATCAATGATGGGTGCATGGAAGAGGGGGAGTTTGGGTGGGAAGAAGACAAGGGAGGGATTTTTGTCTCCAAACGTTTGGGCATCATTGGTGGGTTCCTGGATGAGGGGGATTTTGGGGCAGTAATGGTGAGTGCATGAAAAGAAAGGGAGCATTGGTGGGTAGAAGACAAGGGAGGGATTTGGGTCTCCAAAGGTTTGGGCATCAATGGTGGGTGCATGAAAGTGGGGATGTTTCGGTTGGAAGAAGACAGGGGTGGGATTTGGGACTCCAAAGGTTTGGGCAACAATGGTGGGTGCATGGAAGAGGGGGAGTTCGGGTGGGAAGAAGACAAGTGAGGGATTTGGGTTTCCATATGTTTGGAGCAGTAATGGTGAGTGCATGGAAAGGGAGGGAGTTTGGGTGGGTAGAATACAAGGGAGGGATTTGGGTCTCCAAAGGTTTGGGCATCAATTGTGGGTGCATAGAAGAGAGGGAGTTTTGGTGGGTAGGAAAAAAGGGAGGGATTTGTGTCTCCAAATGTTTGGGCATCAAGGGTGGGTGCCTTGAAGAGGGGGATTTTGTGTGGGTAGAAGACAAGGGAGGGGTTTGTGTCTCCAAAATTTTGGGCAGTAATGGTGAGAGCTTGGAAAGAGTGGGAATATGGGTGGGTAATGCCAGGGAAGGGAGTTGGATCTCATATACTTTGGAGAGTGTAATGATGGGTAAATGATAAGAGATATTTGGGTGGGTACATGACAAGGGAAGGATTTGATTCTCAAATACTCAGGTGGCAGAAATCATGAGTATCTGTTAAGAGAGGAGTTTGGGTTATTATATGAAGGGTGGGATTAGGGTCTCAGAAAGATGGGGTCAGAAATGGTGGATATATAGCAACAGAGGGAGTATGCTGGGTAAATGACAAGGGAGGGATTTGGGTCTTATACACTTTAGGGGCAGCAATGGTGAGTATGTAGCAAGAGAAATACTTTGGATGGGCATACGACAATGGAGAGATTAGGGTCTCACAAAGCTGGTGGCAAAATGATGGGTATATGCCCAGAGAGGAGTTTGGGTAGCTGTATGACCAGGGGGTGTTTGGGTCTCTTAAGGTTTGGGGCAGAAATAATTGGTATATTTCATGAAACAGAGTTTGGGTGGGTATATGTCAAGAGAGGGGGTTTGGTTGGGCTTATAAACATGGATATATTTGGGTCTGACATGTTTGGGGGAAGAAATGGTGGTTACATCACAAGACAGGAAATTGTGTGGTTACATGAAAATAGAAGAATTTTCAGTGGGCATATGGCAAGAGAAGGATTTGGGTCACAGCAGGATGGGGGCAGACATGGTGGATATATGGCTAGCGAGGGAGTTTGGGTGAGTACATGACATGGGGCAGATTGGGCCATCACAACGTTTGGGGGAAGAAATGGTGGAAACATTATAAGAGAGAGTATTAGGTTTGGTGTATGGCTAAGGAGGAATGAGTGTCTTGGAAGGATGGGTCCAGAAATAGTGGGTACATGGCGAGAGAGGGAGTTCACTTGGTTGAATGAAAGGGAGAGATTTGTGTCTGATAAGGTTTTAGGGAAGAAATATTGGCTATATGGCAAGAGAGGTAGTGTGGATAGGCAGATGACAAAGGAGGGATGTGGTCTCATAAGGATGAAGGCAGCAACAGTGGGGGGAGAGAGAGAGAGAGAGAGAGAGAGAGAGAGAGAGAGAGAGAGATTGGGTTGGTATATGATATGGGAGAGATTATGGTTTTTCAAAGTTTGATGGCAGATAAACAATTTTCATGAATTTACGATAAAGATGGATTTGATTGCGTGTATTGTGTGAACCACACCTTGAAATCAAATTTCAAGTTGAGGCCTAGAAAATTGATTTAGGTGGGTATATGACACAGAAGACTCTTTGGTGTTGAAGATGGAAAATCTGACATTTTGTATACTATAGGGATAGAGGCCAGAAAAGGAATATGGTTTGATATATAAAAAGAAGAAAATTTGGGTTACCATATGACAAAGAAGGGACTTTGGTTCCCACAGATTTGAGGGTCATACCACACATGCACTGTAAGACTCATAGAGGTAATTATGGAGCATTGAATCCAAATTGCTACATTTATCTAATCTCATAGATACCGATGAAGAAGACTGTGCTCCACCATCCATGTATTTTGCAAGATCCGGGCAAAACTTCACAGTATGAATGTCTCAACCTATCTGAGGTGAAGTGTGTGAGTGACAGTTATCCCAACAAATAGCTGTTATGTTTCCTGTTTGGCAACGTTTTTTGAATGTTGGTTTTATACCTCACCATCCAATGTAAGTAAGGAAATCTCCCCAGGAGCAATAATCACCCAGGAAACTCAAATCTACTGATCACATCTCAGTGAAAGGAATGGTAATTTGAAGTGACAGGTTTACCCTTGGTTATGCTTTATAAAAAATTTGTGTTTTAATAGGGCTTTTAGAATGGGCTGCTTACATAACAGGCCTAGCAGAAATGAGGATATACTAATGAGACAATTGTGTAGCTTGATCTATCAGAACTGTCAAATCATTGACTTCAACGTAATGAGTGACCTGGCCTCATCTTACACAGGCCTTTGCATGCAATCACGATGGCTCTGTATTTGTGAGAGCAATGACTCTGTCATGTCTTGAGATCAAAATTTCACTCTTGGCATCTGCAGCCTCAGACTCATAAAATCTTTTTAAATGCTCCCTGCAATGGTACCTGAGTCTTGAAGAGAGGGCTACAAATATCCCATTGCACATACTCTCATTATTTTTCCAGGATGACCAGTTGTGAATGTCTTTTTTAAACATAATCTACTGCACCAAGGTCTCTGAGGAGGTCTGAGAACTGCACTAATCTGTAGTTATCGAGATATGAATGTAGAGTGAAGCTTGATACTTCATTCATTTAACAAAATAATAGTATGAGGTTCAATACTGGGGCCTTGGATCTCCATAACCATATGTTCTCGACAAAGCTTACAGCAGCAGGCATGTGTTGCTTTCTATAGAGTAGACCTTAAATTCACTCTTAAGGAGCTGATTATTCCCAGAAAGTTTGTACCACTATTGCATTCATGGACATATCTTTCTAGGTTGTTCATTAATATAGTATGCAATATTCTTAGTTTGGTACGACGACTGATGATCCTCCCAGGAGCACACCATGTAGGCTAGAGCAAAGGATGAAATACTGGGACTAAAGTGGGAACTAGGATTTAGGACTTTGTTGAAGTTAGAGATCATTACTGCAAGGCAAAGATTTCAGGCTACTATGGTGGCACTGCCTAAGGCTCATGATTTACACGCTACAGGATATGAAAACAGAAATATTGGGATGTATGTGGAATATCCAATAGACTAGGCCCTGGAAGAGAACACAGAAAGTTTGTGTATAGAGAGGGGTAGTATAGTCAACATCTAGTCCTGTGCCTGTGGATAGGGCAAGTACTAGTGGCACTCTAATTGTTCCTTATAGCACTGAAATTGGGGGTGTATGAGATTTGGGACCATGATGAAGCCTGAAGGCCTCTGCTCTGAAGTATAAGTTGTTTGTCTAGGCTGGGGTACTGGTATAGATTCAGCAGGATGTGCAAAAACATTTATGATGAGTATGTTAGGGATAATTAACAGGCCTGACTCTGGAGAGGTCATGGGGAATCTGAGTACAGAGTTGGGTTGTATAGGCAGCACACAGTGTTCTGTGGCTAAGTGTTGTAACAGGAACTTCATGCAGGAACCAAGATCTTACCTATAGCAAAGAAGAACATGAAGCAAAGGATTTCGGACATTGACAAAAGTTAGAAGTCACTACAAGGATGGGTGGTGGTGGTGCATGACTTTAATCATAGCACTTGGGAGGCAGAGGCAGGAGGATCTCTGTGAGTGTGAAGCCAACCTGGTCTACAGAGCTAGTGCAAAAATAGACTTCAAAGTTACGTAGAGAAGCCTTCTCTCGAATTAAAAATAGATAGATAGATAGACAGATAGGTAGATATAAGTAAGTCATTGCAAGGGAGAACAAGCACTATTCTAGGGATGCCACTAGATTGTCTGGACTCCACTAGTTTGGGAAAACAATTATCTCTGCAGAAGGGTGCATACCTCTATAGTCTTTGTACGAGGATATGGACAGTCTGGGCATGTGTGCAAGAACGTTTAGTGCAGAGGGAGCCTAGCTGTTCACTAAAGCATAGTAGAAGTTGCTGGGCCTAAGCTTGTCTGCAAACATTCAAACCTGTAGATGCCTAAAGCTCGCAAATGGAAGGCAAATGTGGTTCTAGTAGGTCAGGCTGCATGTGGAAAAACACGTATTCATGTTTGTGTTGGTTATTACTCACTAGGCTAAACCCTGGAGGCCGAGCATGTGGGATGTCTAGGGACAAAGATAGGTGGCTTAATCATTTAAATGTCACTTGTGATTGAATGAAGGTAGAATGGTTCAAGTTGAGAGTATGGAATTTGGATATAGCACAAAGGAATAGGCTAGGACAAGGTCAGTTGGAGGAACCAGAGTCTGCAGAAGCCTAGAGCCATCAAGTACAAGGAACTCATAGCCACACTAGTCATGGTCACTGGATGTTCGACCATTCTAGTTACGCCAGAAAATAAAATGTCAGATAGGGATGTAAACACCAGGCTCACCCAGGAGGAGACCACAGGAAGTCTGTGTATTTATTGGTGTATTTTATGTGTCACAAGGCTTTCTGAAAGTAGATGTGGGTAGACAGGGCTAGGGTACATCCCTATGGGAGCATAGATGTAGGCTACAGCCAAGGACAAAATGCTTGGCATAGGCTATGGCCAAGGAATGGGGACCTTGTTGAATTCTAGGGGTCATTACAGCAAGGCTAGGAGTCCAGACATCTGTGCCAAACTGCATGCAGCATGGGATTTATGTTTTGCATGACATGAAAACAGAAATATTGGGTTGTGTTTGGAGTTTCAGTAACTAGACTCTGGGGAGTGGATGGGAAGTTTGTGTATAGAGTGCCATGGTATAGTGAACATCTAGTCCTGTGGCCATAGATAGGACAACTATTATAGAAAAACTAAATTTTAACTATAGCACATGAATAGATGGAGGGGCTGTGCTGGGGTGTGAGATTTTACACCCTACTGAATCCTACAGGCAACTGTTATGTGTTATAGGTTGTCTATGTAGGCTAAAGTACTGTGATCAATTCAGCAACTTGTAGAAAATCATGTATGATGAGTACATTTGGTGTTAGTCTACAGGATTGACTCTGGGGAGTACATGGGTATTCTGGGAAATCTGGGTATTAAGTTGTGTTGTATAGGTAGCCTAGAGTGTCCTGTGTGTAAGTGTTGTTTCAGGCGATTCATGCAGGACACTATATGTTGCATTCAGCCTAAGAGACCATGGTGGGACTAAGATGGAACAAAGGATTTGGAACCCTACCAACAGCTAGAAGTCACTACTATTGAAATCTAGGGATGACACTGGATGTTCCATCCAGTCTGGACTCCACTGGATTAGAAAAACAATGATAGGATGCAGAACAGTGCTCTGAAATCTAGACGATGGAGGAGTATTCTGATAGTCTGGGGATAGAATGGTCATGTAGGGCAGCCACAACTCCTCTGGTTCTATGAGAGACTGAAAGTCTTTGTGGGAATCTAGATGCTGTCAACAGCACAGAAAAAGTTGATGGGTCTAAGAATGCTGGAGATTGCTATGGAGGCAGCTGGAGAAGACAAGGACACTGGTTGTTGCAACTTGGGTAGATCAAGCCCTCTATGTACAAAGTACTGAGTGGGTAACTAAACTAAACAAGTTAAAACCTGGGAAGACATAGAAAATCTGAATAAGGAATAATGTTCTATATTGTACCTAAAGTGTCCTGTGGATGTACTAGTGCAGGGAAGTGCTAGCAAAGCCTAGATGTTCACGACAGAAAAGGAGGATTCCTGAGAATAGTCTGAGCTGAGTTATTTGGGACCATACTCCCGAGAAGACCCTTGACTCAAGAGGCAAACAGCCAGATTATGCAGGGGTGCTGGCTGTTAAACTCAAGCTAGATGCAGATGGATATGGAAAACAAGTATTGGTTGGTGGCATATATAAGAAGAGAGTTCCTGGAGGAGAACATTAGGAATGTGGTGGAGTAGGGTGCTGCAGGTAACACAGAGGGTACTGTGGGTGGGTGAAGGTAGCAACTTGTCTGCTGCATGTATGTCGGCAATCGCACACGTGGAAGGCCAAGATATGGGATTTCCGAAATTATAGAAGCCTAGATATTGCTACTTAGGTGATCAAACTAAATTTGTATAATGACTTTGGGAAAGTGGCTAGATCCAGGTACAGATAGAATATGAAATATCTGGTTGTGAGGGAGTGAGTACTTACCAGGCCATACCATGGTGGAGGACTCAGGAATACAGAATTTGGATTCAGGTAAGATAGCAAAATGAGTACTATATGTAGATTCAAGCAGCGCAGGTCCTTGTAGGACAATGTATGTTGGTTGGAGGACAGGAGTAGATGCTGGGATTCGGCCCTCGCATTTGGAACTCTGTTGAATCCTGTGAGCATTACTACAACATGCAAGAATATCAGTGGCAAAAACTAGACTTGGACACTTGTAGTGACTTATGATCTGTTTGTTGGCATATGGGGAAACGCTATCTGGTAGGGGAAATATTCTGGGCTTGGTCTTTGGGGAAGATATGGAAAGTCTGGATTGGAAATGGAGTTGTGAAAGCAGGGCAACTATTTCATGCATGGGTGTAGGTGTGTTAAATTCAGGGGAGCCTAACTGTTGACTATACCAAAGAAGGAGTTGCTGGACCTAGTCTTGGCTGAAGGCTTTGAAAACCTTCACAGGCCTAAAATTTGCAAATGCAAGGCAGATGAGGCAGCTGTAAGTCAGACAGCAAGTGGAAAATCAAATATTCACTTGTGTGTAGTGGGTTACTCAATTGGCTAAAGTTGGGTCCTGGTGGTTGTGGGATGTCTGGTTATATAATGAAGTGGTTTAGGCATCGGAATCATCCTGCAGATGGATTCAGGTAGGATGGTTACTGTTGGGAATGTAGATGCTGGATACAGCACAAAAGAATGTGCTAGGACAAGGCCAGTTGGAGGGAAAGTGCCAGCAGAAGCTTAGAACTATCTATCAAAGCACGGTAGGACTAAGATGGAGCCTAGGGTTTGGAACTCAGCAAACAGCTAAAAGTCACTATAAGTGTGAGAAAACAGCTCTTTTAGAGTTCTCACTGGATGTTTCATCAGGTCTGGAGTCTACTGGAGTAGGAAAAGAATTATCTGCTCGAAAGGTGCACTTACTTCTCTTGGCATTGTAGAAGGATTTGGACAGTCTTGGCATGCTGTGATATTATGTAGTCAGCCAGAGATCCTGTGGTTTGATGAGGTTGGGGTTGTCTCAGTGGGAATGTATATGTTGTCTACAGCACAGGAGGATTTGATGGGACTAGGAATCCTATATGCTATGAATATATTTTATTACAATTGGTTATTCAAGAAGATGATTTGGGCAATCGATTAGTAGAATATAGCCAGGCAGGAAATCTGAACAGAGATATAGAGAGAAAGTAGGCAGAGTCAGGGAGATGCCATGTAGCTGCTGAAGGAGAAAACCAGCAGCTACCAGTGAGAGCCTTACTGGTATGGATCCTAATGATACATAGATATACAAAAGGGAATCCCACATCAATATGAGCTATGTTTGGAGGGATGTGGAAAAACAGTATTTGGAACAGGAAATATTCACTAGGTTCGAACTTTAGGAGGACACGATAACTTTTCATAAGGAGTGGGGTTATTCCATTAGCCAGTACAGGTATGATAAGTGTTGCGGAACTCTCAGTGTTGGCTACAGAATAGTAGTAGCTGTTGGGATCATGCTGTGTTTTGAGATTAGTGTCTCTAAAACATGCCAAAAATCACTACTGCAGAGTGCAAGGGTCCATTCTTTGATGGGACAGGGACTATTCAATCTAGGATAAATTCCACTGAATATGGAAAACCAATTACAGAGTATGGATATCTTCACCTGGATAAATCCTGGAGGGGGACATAGGAAGTCTGGGTATGGTGTGAAGAGGTATGGGCAACTCTAAGACCCCTGTTGGTTTATCTAAATAGGATTATATCTGGCTGTAGCCCAGATGTTCTCTATAATATAGGAAAAATGTTCTAAATAGGCTGAAACATGTTGAAGCCTAAAATTCACTACTATAAGGCAAGGAGTGCAGACCAAGATTGAAAATTTCTTATGGTTTCCAGGTTATACATAACAGAATGTTAAAAATCAAGTGTCTAATACTGTGTGTTATTCTCAATAGGCTAGACACCAGAAGATAGGAGAACCCTGGTTATGGACTGGGCTTATGTTGGTTGTAGAAAGCCTCCTTAGGTGAGTGAGTATATTAAAGGAGGCTGTATGCTCACCAAAGTAAAAGAGATATTGAGGCTAGGCTGGGTCACCTGACTTGGGATAAGGTGGAAGCCTGGAGGCCATGATTTGTTGCTACACAGCCAGACAAGATATGGACACTGGTTTGCATATATTCATTAGGTACAGAGGAATGTGGAGATGCAAGTATTCGTGTGTGTGTGTGTGTGTGTGTGTGTGTGTGTGTGTGTGTATGTGTGTGAGTGTGTGTGTGTGTACGGTCAACAGGCTAAGCCATGGAGTAGGAATGTTATTTGGGAATGATTTTAGGGAAGACATTCAAGATACTAGCCAAAGATTGAGGCGGACATTTTGGACTAAACCATTGACAGGGATAGCATTGTTGAAGAATTTGGAGAAGCAAATGATCTGTCATGTGTTCTACCACAACAAAGGTAGATATGTAAAAAAGGTTGAGGTGGAAAATTTGCCTTAGAGTTATTCAACAAAGTCTCCATCTAAACCCAAACTCTCTTTGCCTTCTCAATATCTTCCCCCTATCATCAAAGTGTCAGGAGTGGTACAGTCCACTATTTGTTCCTTCCTTCCCCAGGCATTCTTGTGGGTCAGAACCAGGCTTTGTGATGTCAGAGCACAAGCTCACCTACTATTGGTCGAGACCTTGATGATGACTCAGGTCTGAGGGTGTGGCCTTCCCTACTCTGCCAGTTGTTCACAGCCCCTCGAGGGAGAAACAACACGCGCTCA